>NC_060155.1:15637312-15693583 GCF_021292245.1 Micropterus dolomieu | reverse complement strand
CCACTTTTACCCCCCCCCCCCCCCCCCCATTTTCCAACCAACAGTTTTGTTTACCAGCACGTGTGGTGCACACAGATAAATACATTAACCTACTGTATTGTGAATTTAAAACGTAAATCATTTTAAAAAATCAAGAAAAAGCCTTTTGGTATCTAGTTAAAAACAAATAAAACAAGTGGTAGTAAAAGGCTTCGCTTTACAGATGATTATACAAAAAAAAAAGTGCAAAATTGTGTTGCTCCCATAGCCCCTTCAGTATGCTGTGTACCACATCAGTGAAGATTGTTTTAAATAACTATCAAAAAAAAAAAATAAAATAAAAAAAAAAATACATACAAGAGTAACAATGGAGCAGAAGAAGCTATGACTTTCTCCAAAGTTTAGCATCACCGTCATCAAATAAGGCCAGGAATGTTATTTGTGCATGTGAGGTCAAGATCGTAGTGTGATCCTATATATGGCTAATTTATAAAAAAAAAAAAAGAAACAAAAAAGATGAATGGCGCACCATAGTCCAAAAGAGGCCAGAAACCAACCAAGGGTAGGAGGGTCTCTATCAAACCACAGTTCTTCTCAAAGCACCTCTGCTGTAAGATCATGGTTCCAGGGCAAGTCAGCGGTGTAAATAACCTTGCTGCTAAAATACTTTTAGAAAACTGCCTAAAAAGCACTCCAGCTGCAAGATTATCTATGTTCCATTGCAAGGAAATAAGACAATTTTAGTGTTTAGATACCTTTGAGACACCATACCAGGGTTTTCGCCTACCAGGGGAAGCTGAAAGCTGCAGGGTTGGTTGGTGGCTTTGGAAGATCCAGCCAAGACGCGTGGTTTTGAGTGAGTGAGAGAAGGTAATTGGGAGTTTGGGTTTTCATTTAGGCATCTGTCCGTGAGGGATCCATCATTTCAGGCCATGTAGGAGTGTCTTATTTTGGGTACCAATACCTTCCAGGTGGATACCTTAGGCATAAGCTGGACAGCTACAAACCCTTGAGGCAGATGGGTAACTTCCTCACTGCTTTATGTTTATCAAGCCCAAGCAATTTGATAATCAGCTGCCTAATCACCAGTCAGACGAGAATATATGGTCAAATCCTCCGAGCAGCCCTTCCATCAACTAAACAGGCGTCAGCTCCCGCCTTGAGAAATTATATCAAACAGTCAAGTTGCCTCTGGGGCATCTTCCAATCAGGCAGCCTGGGAGGCACTGAGCTGTGCTCTCAGGCATCAGCATGATGTTGGAGCAGCTGGACCACATATCGCAGTCGGTGTCTTAGCTCGGAGGTGCATCCCAGCTCAATCAACATGCTGAGGAGGTAAGTGTATGAGACGCGTTCCCGGCTGATGTAGGTGAGCAGGTAGGAGTCGTCAGAAGACTTGCACAGGATGATCTTTGTGTGGTCTGTGTAGAAGTTAACCTGAAAGGAATGCAAAACAGAGCATGAATATAAAGTGGGGGGGTTATTATCACAAACAGGCTTTACCAAAATGTGTAAACTGCAACAGAGCAACTTTCTTTTAACTTGTAATTTTGTTGTACTATTCTATAAATGCATCTAGGACTAAATATAGAATTTGAGAGCTTTTCCCAAACCTGTAGAGTGCCATTGTTGAAGAGCATGACAAGAGCATGGTCCGTCTTTACCCACTGAAGCAGCAGAGGAGGAGGACCCGAGACTTGCTCCTCACAGTGAAGATCGCCACCCTGAAGACGACAGAAAATATTGAGATTGAGTTTAATTTAATGTGACATCCTGTGAGCTATTGTCCAATTGCTCCTGGACAACTCTGAAAGCTTCTAGCTAAAGAATTAGATGCCTTGCTCATACCTCCATAAGGTTCTGCTCCATGTAATTGGCCATGAGTTCTACAATTTGTCTCTGGCCACGAAGCTGCTCAGGTAGAGAGTTGGCAGGGAAAGTGAAGTGTTTGTTGTTGGTCAAGCAGTAGTGAACTGTCCTGTTGGACAGAAAAATAAGTGTTACGTTTGATTGGGGACAATTTCTGAAATTTAAAAATTAAATCCCCTAAAAATTGTAATTAATGATGGTCAAAAATGTTAATGGGGATGGCTGGCTTGGCTATATGAGACTGGTTAAATATAGTTGGAACACATATTGGACCAATTTGGTCATAAAAGTAGTCAAAAAGTTCTAAGCAGAATGTAAATGTTTATATATGGCACCTAAATACCATAACAGGTACTTACTTGCGTTGGTCACAAAGACTGAGATGTGTTCCCTCATTGAAGAGTACACCAATGCTTTGGTTTGAGAGCTGGTACCCAAAACCATATTTGTTTGAGTAGTCGACCCATTTAGTCACCCACAGGAAGGACTGTGGTCTGGACAAACAGGGCGGGTTTCTAGTGGCTGGAGAGATAAGAGATAAAAATGTTAGGATTGATATTATGTGTCCTGGAATTGTTCCACAATCCCACAGTAAAATGGATGACACAAAAGTTTCCAGAAGTCTAAGTCAGCATATTACCCCAAAATAAACAAAAAAATGCTACAAATGTTAAGAAAGCTATAAGCTTAAAATGGTACTTTAGGCTACATGAGTCAGCAGCTATTCAGTCAGAAGATGTAAAGAAATGGCTGAGGCAAGGGAAAGATCTGGTTGATTAAACTTGAATGATTCTGCACCATTCATGATTTAATGCAACAAAAAGTAAGAGGTAGTTCATCTTTGAGGAAGCTGTATTTAGCATGCTATTTTGGTGCTTTGCATCACAAACTCCGATGCAAAAAATTTAAGATCCTAGTCAGCATTTCTATTTTTCCTTTTTGAGGTTATACACATCAGTCTGACTTGCCAACCATTATGACAGACCAAAAGTGTTCTTTCAGTCTTTAACTCAGCCTCCTTTGTGCTCTCTTACCTGCAGGCATAGCAGCCAGGCAGCTGTTGAGAACTTTCATGGCACATTCAGAAACAGCTGCAGGGGTCAAGACGTCCTCACATGCTGAAGAGAACACAAGACTTGAGTGAAACACTGATCACAAAAAGGAATGAAAAATGCAATGAAATACTTCAGCTCAGAATTGGGGCCTACGTTCAGTGCTGCTGGCCATGGTGCCCTTGAAGGAGCGCGAGATTGACTTCCTGGATTCCTCCTCAGCAGGAGTCTGTTCCAGAGGCACAGAGCTGATCAGCTGACCGGTGGGAGAGGGCACCTGTGCAGCAACAAAAGGTAGTATTTAACATACAGTCGTGACAAAAAAAAAAAAAAAAAAACCCCACACACCAAAGTGAAAGTGAGAACACAAGATGGAAAAAAAAAAAAATGACGTGGCAAAAAGACTCTGAAGGTGTTCTCTTAATGCATAGTGATTGCGGTTATTTAAAAAAAAAAAAAAAAAAAACCACTAACAAAAAAAACACCACACACAGGCAATGTTATGCTTCTACAGCTTTAAAGTGTTGCATTGCTGGTTTTGAATGTTTTAATCTTATGCATGCTTGCTGCCACTGCACTGGGGCGAAACTACGTTTAAGCGCCAGTTTCCCTGCAAGGGTGCTGCAAGTTCTGTGTGTAGTTTCTAGTGTCAAGTTACCACAAAGCTGCTTGTGTTTTTCCTGCAAGCATAAATACAAAAAAGTAAAAAAGGCACTTTTGACAACTTTGTGTCGTCAGAAAGAAATAATTTAATTCCAACTCATGATCCACTACAACCTGGTATCTCAGCAAAGGCTCATTGTTAAGCAGACAATGAAATATTACTCCAAAAAGCAAACCATGTAGTTTCTATTGGGCTCTATAAATAGCAACTACATATGGATTGGCCCACTGAACTTCCTGCTGTTGTGGCATTTAATCTCAGCTCTGAATCTTTTTAAATTAATATGTCAAGAGATTGTATGTAGTAGGATTAAAATTATGTAATGGGAGAAAAATCAAGAAAATAATGTATTCTGCCAAGTATGCAGTTACGGTTTCCTTAGATACTAGAAAAGGGGCCCCCAACAGGTCTAATACACTTAAGTTTCTCACTAAAAATTAACTACAACATTCTTCCAGTGAAATGTTAATGTGTTGTTGACAAGCTGAAGGACTTCTGGGACAATACAGAACCTTACAGTGCAAGGTCACTGAAACAAAGCAAAATAAACCTCCTTTAAAAAAGGAGGAAGATGATTTGTATAATTAAAAGCATAGTCAGTTGGTCAAATAATCTGGCTGCCCCATATTCAGTCAGTCTAAGCTGGTATCTGCAATGTTATTCTAAAAAACAAACCAACTCTCCTTCACAATACTTTATTCACTCAATTTCCAGTGTAACTTGTAAAATAGTTTTAATGTTTAATTGAACAGACTACAAAAAGGTGTTAGGCTTACTTCAAACGCTGGGTGCAAAGCAATATAAGTCATGACTGATGTCGTCTGCCATGAAAATAAGTACCTCTCCTACTTGCAGGCTTAATTACCTTATTAGTAGCTGGAAACCCCCATTTTGTTTCAAGTAAACACAAAACGGCATTCTCTTTTCTTTAAGTAGGACACGCACACAAAAAAAAAAAAAAAAAAAAAAAAAAAATACCTCATTGGGTCCCACAGTTTTGTAACTGATCTGCCTGTTGATGGAACATTTAACGATGCCCGATACCAGCTTGGAAATATCTTTGTCATCTTTTTCCTCGCATGGGATCTTCTCCACTGCAACAAACAAGATTCTTGCATTGTAGTCACAACAAATATGTTTAGCCACAGGAGCATTACACAGTTCTTGGAAAAGTGTGAAGGAAAACAAACTGAATTACAATCCAGTTGTTCAGTTTAATCATCAGTTCTCATGAGATGAAACCAGATCAGCAAGACGACAGGTGTTGCATAGATACATTGTAGAAGGGAAAAATATGTAAACACACACAACTTATCAAACAACCTAGGTTTCAACTGTGTCACTAGACTACAGCGTACCTTTTGGTTTCTTCTTGCCAAAGAGGCTTTTGGCCATTTTAGTGAAGAATTTCTTGGCAGGGCTGGGGGGGTGGAGCTCTGGCACCATCACACAGCTGCTGGGGGGAAGCTTATCAGGAGTAAAACCCTAGAGAAGGGGGGGGGAGCAAGCAGACAAGAATGTGAGGAAGATGCAAGAGGGACAGAGGCAACACACAGCTCATTCTGAGTGAACATGATGGTACGTCCAACAATGCTGTGCAGTATGGTCTTTCAAACATCCCCACTCTCAAAAAAGGATGATGATCTTGACTGATGGCAACAGTGTCCTTAAATAGATGAAAGCATCAAATCCCATCATTGTTTTGTTTTTAACTGAAACAGGAATCATGATTTGCATACTTTGGTGAAGAATTCGTGGTTGAGGATTTGATCCAGTGACAGTCTGTTGCTGGGGTTTTTCTGCAGGATGCCTGAGACGAGTTTCTGTGCAGCAGGGCTGAGCGTGGATGGCAAGTTGTACCGGACTTCCTTTATACACTTGTAGGTCTCCTTCAGGTCAAGAGTCTCAAAGGGAGGGTTACCGCACATCAGTGTGTACCTGAATGGATGCAGGACAACCACTCATCAACTCCAGATACAAAACAATGAGTCATCCTAAAAACAATCTTAGCGGTTGGGTACAGCGTCCTCATTTAAAAACACAGTATCACTGACTGAGCCTACAAGTGTTTTCTTCACACATGACTGGACAAAGCAAATAACTACTGGTTAAAAATAGCAATAAAAAAAAAAAACCCTCACATGACACAGCCAAGGGACCAGACGTCAGACTCTGTGCCGTGGCCCTGTCTGTTGAGCACCTCAGGGGCCAAGTAGTTTGGAGTTCCACAGATTGTTCTGAGAAAAACACAAAAGAAACACAACGTACTAGTTAGATTTAATGCTTCAAACTAGTCAAGTTATTTTCTGATCTGTATGTGCATCATGCAGACAAGGAAGTCGTGGTTGAACATCCCCCCTCCTGCTACACTTATTCTTCTGGTATTCCACAGGAAGATGTCAAACAGGTACCGAAACTCTGCTCTAAGCGTTACATTCAACTGCCACTTGGAAACCGGTTTAGCTAGGTACTGAGGGAAAGTAGTGGGAGGAGGAATGTGCTTAGTAACTGATGTAATGGTTTTAGGCTAATGTGCATTATGCAAGCCTAGAAAATGGCTAAGACTGTAATGTTCAGGTTCTTGGGTGTTATGGTTATAACACTAGTTGCTCCAAAATGCAATATGGGTGTGAATTAAAGATTTCAAATATCTGTCTCTTCAGTCTGACAGACTGTACATTAGAAAAGTACTTTTTTTCATACTAACTTTTTCCTCTGCTCCACCGTCTCCAGCTTGGCAGCAAGGCCGAAGTCTCCCAGCCGCAGCTCCATGTTCTCGTTGACAAAGAAGTTGCCTGAAAGAGACAAAAACATATGTCCAGTCAGCATTCCATAGATAACATGTGCCCGTCCTAAATTCCCAGTGGATTCCTGGGATGCTTGTGTTGTGTGCGCACGCCACGTTTCAGTCGTGTGTTCACATACCTAGCTTGAGATCTCTGTGCAGGATCCCCCTGCTGTGGAGGTACTTGAGGCCAGAAATGATCTGTTTGAGGTAATATCGCACTTCTGGCTCTGTGAGCGTGTGTCTCGCCTTCCAAATGTGGGCTAGGGACTGCAGAGACAGAGCAATGAGTCAACTGTCAACCCGGGATCCGTCAGTGGGACGGTACTACACTCCTGCTGCGCACGAATACACACACCCCGACAGGCAGTAGCATAGAAAATAGATGCTGATAATTCAGCTGGTGTCTGTGACTCATCAGTAATCATTACGTATATATAAAGTAGGTTTAAAAAAAAAAAAATATATATATATATATATATATTTAAACCTGAGTGTTTATAGTCTGTTGTGCCACTGTAGAGCAATGCAAGGCAAGCTGTCTACATGCAAGCACAACACTTGCAAGCTGTGCACGCAGTTTCTGAAGTCTCACCTTGCGACTGCAGAGCTCGAGGAATATGTAGATGTTTTCTTGGTCTTCGAAATGATGAGAGAATTTCACCACATGCTTGTGTGACAAGGTTTTGTGGAGCTCGATCTCATTCGTTATCTGTTAAAAAAAATATAAATTGGACAGTATCAGTTTGTGTGCATTGGTCAATCCTAAACACAATGCAGATATTGAACTCAGGTCAGGCATGAGCCTCTCAGCAACACATAGTGGGAGGTGCAAACAAGCCCCATCATGTACCTTGTCCCTCTGGTGTGGTTTGGACACCCTGCTCTGTGGAATCACCTTCACAGCATACATTTTGTTGTTGGAGAGGTCTGTCATCTCATAGCATCGAGCAAAGCCACCCTTGGGGGGGACAAACAGGATGATCAGTTAACAAAAAGCAGCAGGTTGGAAACCTGCAATGGCCTTAATCTGCTTAAATGGCAAGTCTTTGCTGGGAGGATCAATAGCTGCACAGCAATGATTCAACAATTCTGGTAGGAGGCAATAAAAAAAAAAAAAAAAAAAAAAAATTAGAAAAAAAAAAATTAGAAAAAAACCTATCAAGAGATGGAACAAACCCAGCTGTCAAGGTTTAAATCTGTTCTGATGCATTCTATAATAAAGATAATTAACTGACCAGCATCTTTTTTTGCCCTGGATGCTCCCACATGCCCCTAAAAACGACAATCAACCCTTAATGTCATCTTTAATGCTGCTCATTGGCATATCTCTTGATGCCATCAAGACTATATGCTTGAGGACATTGAGGGATGAGGCAGACCGAGCTGCTGCATTCATTAACCATGAAACTGACGGAGACGTTTCCAGCTCTGCGGCAGGCAGAGGGGGGAAAATAAATTTAAAAAAAAAGAGCTGCCCGACGCAGCGTTTCGACGACGTGCAACATGTTGATACAGTCGCTCGATTCATACATGGCACATACTGTGGCAAAAGCCATTACAGCGGCGATATTGCAGGGAGGGAGGGGGGGTCAGGGTGGCAAAGTCAGGCAGATGTATCTTGTGTAGTTATGTGTAGCAGTCGTCTGAAATGCTGCTAAAATGCGAGGATTCGTGTTTATTCTGCCAACGTAATAATGTTTGCCCACAGGAGCGGGGCACACCTTGAGCCTGATTCATTCAGCAATGACGCGCACAGCAGGGGGAGATTGGTCACATCCACCACGAGGTCATACAATGTTCCTGTTAGTAACACACCTGGAAAAATAACTAATAATGACTTCTAATCATCGACACCCTTCCGTATCTGCCCCAAAAACAGCGGCTCAATGTCACAAATTCAGAGACATTCCTGTAGTGCAGCTGAGACAAGCACATGTAATATTAAATCGTCATACCTTTCCCAAAAGCTTTCCTTTGCTGTAGGATCTTCCCGTCTTGGAGTCCGTCACCACCTGGGCCAGCTCTGGTTTGGTTTGTTCGGGTTTATTCCTGCTGGTTTTCACCGGGGCAGAGGATTGTTGGGGTCCACGCTCCGGAACGGGTTTAAATAAATCCGCATTCATGGCGTGGCACGAAGTGCGCTGCGCCGCGGTGAAACAACCGGTATCCATTAAACACAGCGGTATAAATGACCAGTTCGTGTCTGTATATATGTCTTTATGTATAGCGCTCTCTCTCTTTCTTTGGCTTATTTTCTCAGTAGTTCTTCTGGTGCGTAACGACGTGTCCACCTCGTCTGTCTGTATCCATCTGGCGTGTCTGGGCACAGCTCTGTGAGGCTATAAGCGAGCAGCAACGTCACTGAGCAGGGGGCGGGGGGAGGAGACGCACTGGTGGAGTAAGTCCAGACGATTTGCTCAGACAGAATCTCAATCAAAAAATTATCTGCTATGTAAGGAAGGCATGAATGAAACAGCGCTAACTCCGTTGATGCATCTCATGTCTTGCTGGTGCGAGCCCGATGACACGCTGTAACCCGGGCTGGGGTGGGGGTCTCCGATGTTTGTCATCTTTAATCTACAATACAGATTTACTGAATGGGCCAGTGGGACTGATCTGATGGTGCAGAGCGCGACACCCCTGAGAACAGGCACCTAAATTCTCATTTAAATGAATCTCCCATGGACACTGCACTTCCGGCCTTTTCATTAGTCAACCTTTACTACAATGACAAACAGCCTAATATCTGAATGAGTCATCTGCTCCTTCAGGATGAATGGTGCACGCCATGCTGCGGTGGCCCACACAACGGTCCCCAGGGCCAGTGCTAAATTGCAGATGACCACCACATCCGCTGATGCATGTCTGGGAGGTTTCATTGTGACTACGTGTTGCAAAAGAATTATCAATAATTATTATGAAGATTATTATTAATTATAATTACCAGTTCTAATAGAAATAGCACAACATATTACGAGAAGTCATACAAACATAGAAATATTTCAACGGATCATATAATGACCCCTGTGTTCACAGTAATATGAATCACACATTTAGGAACTACAGACCATAAATACTGTCTTATAATTAATTTATCAAAACTGCGGACACAGAGGCGAGTTTGTTATGCTGCCAAAACCCTACAAAATAAAAGCTTAATTTTTTTCACAGTAAAATCTTGGGTTACATTTCCCCCGCGTGTCTGTGGGTGAGCTACAGATCGCAGCTGCCACCTGGTGGACAAAGCGACAGAAGACAAGCTAACAGACGCAAAGGAGACTCAGTTCATCTATATTTGAGAGAACTTTATGAACAACCTGAGGGCGGGCAACAACACATGTAAGATAAAAAAATAAACAAATCACACATTTTACATATTCCCATACGTTGGAGGGAAAAATCACAACTTTCACAGAGCTACTGTATATGGAGATTATAGCAAGAAACAACACATTAAAGAATTTCAAAGAATGTGTTTTAGAGCATTACAACAGGAGTGGGTAAAATACAGTCATGCACTTATATGAATGATTAACCTGGACTGATGCCTAAGTAGTGCTGCCTTTCCTGCTATCATTTCATCTATTTATGGAATGACAAAAAATAACAGGCTGATAAGACGACTCAAGAAGTCTTCTGGTTGCCTACATTAAAGGAATGTGAAGATGACTTTGGCAAACATACACTTGGAAACAACTGAAATCACCACTTAGCTGCACGGAATTCTGCAAAAGGAACCATATTAAGATGTGACTTTACTGAACACATCTCACATATCTCTTTTACCCTGGTCCGATTTAAACTATTAAGTACTGACAGATATTTATCTCAAGAAAAAATAACTGCATTGTAGTCTTTTAATCCCAAAAAAGAAACAAACAAAAACAAAACAGGTGATGGAAGATGAGATTTCTTGCTATGTTAAGGCTGCCATCTGCTGGACAGCACCTGTATGTTTGTACAGACATTTCCCATGCAATGTATTGCACCTGAAGCCTGATATTTAAAGCAGGGCCAAAATAAGGCCATCAGAGGGTTAGATGTTAATTCCCAAAAACTTATACATGAGCTGTATAATGAATCTCCTGATTTTGTGGAAATGTGATTTATACATATGGGAACTCATAACATTTAATATTCAAGTGATGTTGGCTGCATGCCCAGCAGCTCTCACAGTTCAGAAGTCCATCATGCCTTCTTCTCCTCGTATTTTCTTCTCTTGGGACTCAGACCAGGCTTTGTTGATGGTTCTCTTCATCTCGTCATCTCCTTCGGAGTAAATTTTTTTCAGCATGCTCATCAGGCCGGCGCTGGGGTCTGTATTGTCGTCTACAGGGGGTTTACTGTTGAGGGAGAATAGGACAACAATTTGGATGTGTTCATCTGAATAGCGGGATTCTCATCCTGTATGCACCCACCCCAAGGCTGCATTATAGACAGCAACACCTGGCACACCGATATGTTACTGCGAATCTCAGTCCTGGTTGGAGTGATTGACCAGATGTGTATGAGAATACTGGCAAGGTTTCACTTTCTGACATTATAAAAAAAAAACTGTTTTTCTATACTTATACTTTCAGTAAAGATAATTCTTCATGCAAGTGCTCATGCCAATGTGTCATTAGCTACTGACAACAACTAATCATATGAACCATAAAGCGCATGCAGTGGGTTTACGTCAAAACCCCTGCTTTGTGCAAATTACTTTAAAATTAATAAACTTTCCTATTTCTTTGAACTTACTCTTTCTCTTTGGACAGCTTTTCCACCTTTGTTAGGCACTCCCACTTCTTTGCTGTGTGCTTCTTGCACATAACCAGGACCATGTCGGTTTTTATCTGTTTGAAAGAAGGAAAAATAGTTACAGGCCTTACAGATGACTCTGTTTTCCCCAGAAGTTAGCAGATTAACCTAAAAGGTAAAATGCATGTTGACACTGAGCCTGAATTCAGAAGCTGGCAAGAAAAGGAACTACTAGATGCCCATTTTCTTTGTTGCTGCTGCTCTGTAAGAAACATTTAGCAATCGTTAAAGAGAACCCTAAAAAGTACTTGACAAATCAATGTAGTAAATCAAGGATTGTTACAGCAAGTTTGTTTTGGAGTTTATTTTCTGCCCTGTAGTGGTCACAAACTGCTTAATGTAGTTCAACCATTCACAACTAGAAAATATCATCCATCCAGAACAGGGGCCTGTACTACAAACCAGGTTTTCAGGTTTACGGGGTAACTTCAGCTTTAGGTAACTTTTCAGTCCTACGACAGTGGTTCACTTCTTACCATGGTTACTTAAGCCTAGTTCACAGTACACGATTCTGAGCCTGATTTGCTGCTCGCCAACAGTCAAGCTGTGATCGGGGGGTAAATCAGTGGTTAATCGGCGGTCTTACTCGTTATGCGTGAACTACACAACGACACATTCACACATTTCTGACACATGGCCAACCTCTGCCAGATATCTAGCATGCCAAATATCTGGAGGAGTCTGCCGACTCGACATCCACATCCAGCCAATGAGAGCAGGCTGCTGGCAGAGCAGGCAGCTACTTTTTCACCGCAAAACACTTTTTACTCCGCCCAGCTTTCTCTGTAGCTCAGACAATCCCTGCTACCTGTGTGTGCTAATGCATTCTTTCACCCAGATTTTTTGTCTTTATAATTGGTATCTTTATAACAACAAACAACAGCTGTTTTGTGTGTAGGTTCGCATGATTTCCCGTTTCACATTTCTCGACAAAATGTGGTTTGGAGACCAGCGTTGGGTAACAGAGTCGTTGTCAGCTCGGGTAGTGTGTGACCCCCTGTCACTGATCAGTCAAGTAGTGTGAACGCCACAACGACTTCAAGACTCCCGTCACAAGACGGCAAGCTGTGTAGTGTGAACAGCACGGCCATCGGCCAACGCTGAAAATCGTGTAGTCTGCACAAGCCTTCACTGAACAGCTAACCTGCTCCGGAGCAGGTTATGTTTCAGATATGAGACCAAGGCTATTAAAGCACCGCCTACTGATCAATTCTTTCGGAAAATGGCATCGTCATTCGAAGATTAAGATCCTGCAGACTGTTATATACTTTGTTTGCTGTATGTGATGTGGAGATGCTTTTGTATACCGATATCATGGTACCACAGAGACTGAAGCACTAAAGCCTTGTACTTTTAAGATATGACAGTAAGCCTACTTACCACTTTGAAATTTATTTATTTTTAGTTCATTTTATCCTTTTGCTGCTGTTAAAAGAAATGGCTTACTGTTTTAATATTAGGCTAAATATTATGACCATATATTTTGGTACTCAAGTTGGGCACAGGCACCTTTTTCCAGAAAAAACGCCTAAAATAACATACCCAAAATGAATCAGGAATAACTCCTCAACCATTTGGCCTAGATGCATAGTTCTGGTCTCCTTTGAAAAGTCAGAAGCTAAGTTTTCAACAGGTTAACATCAATTTGTGGCTGAGATATAGTCTTTCGAAAACTATATGAGTTCCTTTTTATGGCATGAATGGATTTGTTTTGTTTCATTGCTTTATGACAATAACTTAAAACAACGTTTGGAACATTTTTAAGTGTGTTAAATAAATTAATCTGATTTTTGACGTTAATGAAAAGTTTGTAAAGTGACTTGGAACGACCACTTATTCAGTGCCTGCAGTAAATAATGTCAAATTCTGACACACAGCTGCAGCAGCTGAAAGAATAAGGCTAAAACTGTCGTATGGATACATCTAAGCAACACATCAATTTAATGGAACACACAAATGTAATTATAGTCAGATCTACTTGTGCCCTAATGATTGGGCAGTGATATTAACTCGGGCATTCACACAGTCATTATTGTTTTGCATGCAGCAGCTGCAGCTGTGTTGCCTTTAGCCTGAATTATGTGTTTAACTTCTTTGTAATCTAATTTTATAGTTTACTCTTCATTTGTAAAATATGCCGCTCGGTTGCCAGTAGACTTGGCCATGTTTGCAATTGGTCTTCTGCTGCAAACACTGCCCCTTTTATGTGAACGCGCTCATAACCAGATAATAAAACATTCTGTCCATATTATGTCCAACTTACTTTGTAGTGCTTAGCAGGCCCCAGGTTCTTATATGTGATAACAATCCTTAAATACAAAATGGTTCCAAGTATTAAAGAAACAAGCATGCTTCAGAAATGTATTTAAGATGCACATTATGGCTTAAATAGTTTAATTAATTAGGCCCTCTTCCAATTTTGACAGATAAGAAGTTTGTACTACCAGCAAAATAATAACTTGTGCCACCTTCTATCAACAGTTAAACCTGATGAATAGGCTTTATTCACCTTCTTATAGCTGTCTTTTTCATCAATTGGATATAACAGGTTGAGGACCGTCATCTGATGGTTTTTCCCATCTAGTTCCTTCACCAACACAGAAAATGACCTGCAAAAGAGAGAATAAGCAAAAACAATGACATGGTTAGTGACACATGATGAATACTATACTATATATGCACTGTATAAATATGATGATTTTCACCTTACCCTTCTGTAAAGTTGACCTCCACATTTTCTGATGGAATTTTGTGCACATTCTTCAATGTGAGGTAAATTTTGACAAATTTCTCTGACTGGTCCCATGCTGCACAGAAGATGAAAAACAATCAGCTTTTACACGTGTGACTCTCTCACAAATGGCTCGTAGTCTAACTAAACAATGGCACCATACCATAATTGGTTATCTTGACTGTGTATGTTGCTTTAGAGGCAGCAGATGGGTCTGCTTGTCTCCTGGCCTGTAGCTCCTTCTGTTGTCGTTTGACTGCAAGCTCATTCTCCACCTTCTTCTGCTCCTGCTTTAGCAGCTCCTGCACTCGTTTCCTCTCTACCTTCTCCACGAGTGACCCCAGCTCCAGCAAATCTGCCTCCAACTGGTTGATCTGTATTCGGGAAAGAATTGAGAGAAACCCACATCCGTGAATTAGACATTTTACAGAAATTATTTAGATAATGTGTTAAACCCTAAACAGCTCATTTTGTTTTTACCCGAGTCTACATTTCAGAGCTGAAACTGTTTCTCCATTAGTTGATCAACAGAAAATATATTTTGATTAATATATTTAATAGCAACAGACATGTAGTATCTAAAGTAAAAATACTAAACATGTGCTTCACAAATGTTGCACAAAGTGTTGCTTGAATTTCACTTGTATCTATAGTAAGTTTCTTGGGGTATTTTTTGGTCAGAACAAAACATCAATTACATGACCCCAGTTCCAGCATCTGGGAGCATTAATTGATTTTAATATTATGTCTCCTAAAATAATCATTTCGTTTTTTTAAAAAAAATGTGATGTAATTTGTTTCAAAAACCATCTGATACGGTAAGTTAAGTATGATAAGTTAACACTATCGGCTAAAATAAAGATAACATCTGATCACAAAACATCTAATAGTCTAGAATTGAAGCCAAACATTGTCTTAGCTCTACACTTCACCTCAATGCCATGGCCACAAATAAAGAGCCTCGACGTTAGTTAACAAGTTACATCATGTTGATAGAAGGTTCTGGTAAACTCTGGCGAAAGCTAGTTACTGCTAGCTACTAACACATGCCGCCAGACATGAATACTGTCATGATCGTTGGCAAATACGCGTTCAAGTTTGGTGAAAATATTTATAACATAACGTTACCTCTTGAAACTTCAGCTAAAATTGACAGACACCACTTTGCTGATTTGCGGTTATCTGTTACCTGCCCTAACGTTAGCATTGCATAGCATTTTAGTGGAATCATGTAACGTTACTTAAATTCAGTAAATAATATACAAACTACAGTTTTAGATGGTCTGCAAATACTAAACCGAATAAACAATGCTGTTTACCTGCTCGGTTAGATCCATTGCGGTTTGTCTTTATCAGTTATGCTTGCTAAGTTCAGAAACGTATTTTAAGTTGTCTTTCGTTCCCTGCTGTATTTCACACTGCTCTCGCGGCGCGCTGCTTCTTCTTCTTCTTTTTCCTCCTGCTGATTAGTGGCGGTTAACAAGCACTACCGCTACCTGCTGGACTGAAGTGTTGACATCCATGAAGCATGAACATTTCAAATACAATTGTGTCACTAAAAATGTTAGTTCAAGTAATGAATTGTACGAATGTATTTTTTATTACGCTATATGGATGGATTTTCTTCTGACACTCGTCGATTACTTTACACCACTTTTAAGGTTTGTGATTTAATTTAATATTAAAACCCAATCCTGTAATCTGGGCAGTTTTGGGGTCCAGTAGGTAACCACCATAGGTAACAACTTGTTTTGTGTTTTCTCAGTTCAGCACATAATGAATAAAATTATTTGAATCATTGGGCTTTGCCACATTTTGAACTAAGGCACTTCCACTGAAATGAAAAACTCTTACCATACACCAACCATACACAACCACACTGTACATTTGAAAGGAAAGTCGTTAAGACTGAATATTAGAATTTGTGTATACCATAGCTTGGATAAAATAGTCAATATTCCAATAATATTTCCAGAATTTTAAAAAAAATAATGTACAACAATATTTATTCATCCATTTCTGGGTACAGTAAGTTACATGAACACTTGCTCTTCTGAGGAGTCACATTGTCATTTTCTCTTTAAATAATATGTATTTTGTTTTTCGCATTTAGAAGAGCCATAAGAAAACAAGCAACTTACTAACCGGACAAACATAATCTACAGAAAGGACATATTCATGTCCTCTTCAGCATATAACAAATACTGAAGATATGCTGCAGATTCACTTTAAACATTAACACCTTCCAGGTATTTAGTCAATACCGCTAAAGACTCCAGACACTAAAAGGCCAAAACAAGTCTGTATTGGATGCCGATGTCCTGCTCTTCCAGCTGGAGTGTCCAGTGGATCCCTAGTCACCACCTTGCCCTCAGAATCCCAGACATCTGGTTGTGGTCAGCTAAATGACGGAAAACAATCCGGCTGAGTCGCCACCTTCGCTTCACTCCCCGAGGTCTGGAGGTCATCACACACCTGTTGCGTATTCTCACAGGGCAGCTGTCCCTTGGTAATGCTGCAATTTCTTTATCCGCAACCTCCTGCAAATAACAGTAGGGTGTTTAGGAAAATAATCACCTTGGATGTTGTGCATCACCTCCAATAATGATCACAAAAGATGCACAACTGTGACATCTGCACTGTGAGTGACTTGTATTGTCTGCTGATATTGAAGTTGAAATTAAAAAATCTGAATCATTAATTAGAACAACAGAAATTTACAAAAGTGCAACATGAGAAGACTATATTATCACAATTCTATTCCAGTGAAATTTGATAAATCAGTTTGCTCAGTTTTACAACACACTGACTAAAAGTTGAAATGCTGCATTGTACCTGAAGCTCTTTGGGTAGGATGGTGTTCTTCCTCAGTGCATTGATCCGTAGCCTCTCATCGGCATAGTCAAAGGCCATCTGTCTTCTCTTTAGGTCCCTCAGCATCCTCCAGTCAACGTAGTAACCTCTCACCTGCTCCACCGCCCCCCAGCAGCTCCTCAGGGCCTGCACACAGAGTTCCAGCAGTTGTTATTGATTGACCGGTAATATTATGCCCCTGGGTGGCACAGACAGATTGACTGCAGTTACTTCTAAGAGTTGAGTCTAATGTTACAGGCTGTTCTTAAAGCCTTTTTGCAGATATTGCCGATTGAAAAACACTGGTTACTGACATATGATCATCGGCGTCGCCAGGTCATGTTTTGACTGTAGCCCCGAATGTAACTCAACAACAGCAACAAAAATATTTTTTCATGTTAATATGCAATAATCTTCATGATGCAGCCTGTCTCGCGGAGGCTACTCGCAATAATATTGCTACATTTTGTTTAAAGTTCACGTCACGTGACCCCCCCCACCGTTACTCAGCCTGCCTGCGTTTAGAGGGAGCACGAGAGGAGAGAGAGAGAGAGAAAACATTGTTCACAGCTTCAGGGCTTGTCCGCGACTTCTGAATTGTACCTAGACAAATTGTAATCAATACATTTAAATATAAATGTTGTCGGTCAGTGTCCAGTCAGTGTATTTGTTACACAAACAGTTAACAGTGGCTGCAAAGTAGTGAGAGATATCATGACACACCTGACCGCAACACTAACACCTGTCGCTCTGTGTCCTGCTGTCTCTCTCCCACTCGCTCAGAGACACTTTGCTCTGTTTGACTGTCTCTCTGCTCTAGGATGCTTCATTCCCTCTAAAGCGGGTGACAGCTGCACTTTATCAGAGGTGCTGAAGTGAACATTTGTGTGGAATTGTGGTGATATTTCTGTTTGATCACAAGTATTTTCAGTTTCGGTTTTCTTCCTCTGATGAAGAGCAGTGCGCTCGTCTCATCGAGTAGGCTACAAGTCAAATTATTTATTTATATAGGCCAAACTATTTTTAAAAAATGGGCCAACGATCGGTCCATAAAGCATCAGGCCTATACTGACATTGGGATGGCCCAATCACATCTCTTACGGCACCCACTCCCTCCCCCTCTGCTCGAGCTGTTTCTTGTGTTGTGGGCCAAAAAAATTATAATTTGCCAAATACGCGAAAATAACCGATATATAGATATAAGGTTAAAGAAAAAAATAAGCTACTGATTACTGCATTACATTCTATTAAATTTTTACATTCTGAATTGTCAGCTGCCACCTAAATTTTGTCCTTCCCTTTATAAAAATAAAGACATTTCTACCATTAATTAGTGCAGAAAATGTCACCAGAATTCTGGAAATTAAGTGTTTAATGCTCAAAATCTTCTGGGGGAGGACCCCCACACCCCCCTATCGAATATTTTGTCAATGAATAATTCTTCACTGAATTCTGATTAATAAAGCTAATTTATCATTGAGGTGAAAAGGTGCCATATGGACATTTAAAACAACTTTAGGCTTAGGCATGTATGTAGACTCAGCAGGGATTAAATTAAATGAGAAAAGTTGATCTACAGGAGCATAACAGAACATATCTGACAGCAGTACAGAATGCCTGACAGGCTTACTGCATTATATAACACTATATTCTTCTTATTTTGAATTGTCACCTGAGACATTTCCTCAATAAATTGGTGCAAAGAAATTCACCAGAATGCAGAAAATTAAGTG
The DNA here is from genome assembly GCF_021292245.1 of Micropterus dolomieu. Taxonomy (NCBI): domain Eukaryota; kingdom Metazoa; phylum Chordata; class Actinopteri; order Centrarchiformes; family Centrarchidae; genus Micropterus; species Micropterus dolomieu. The sequence goes on along the minus strand of NC_060155.1, from coordinate 15,675,111 downwards.
TTTAAAGCCCAAATTTTTCCCCTCAATTTAATATTATCAGTGTCAAATCTAGAGAATTATGGATTGAGAAGGGCCTATAATTTGTCTGCAGTTTATTGAGAGAAGTTAAAGAAGGAAACATGTCTTTTAAATAGACACAAACTTGATTCTACTGCCGTTAGTTTGTGGATTTTGTAGTGTGGGAAAGAGGAGCATGGAGCTCAACAGTTCATCTACATAAATATATAAAATGGCCATTGGATGGCAATGTTTTTTTTATTTATTACAAACTCATATGTGCTGTCTGGGAAAATAATGGTATTGTCCAAATTCATTAGGGGGACAGGGGGTACCATTTCATTGAGTAGTGCAAATGAATCTTCTCATTGTGCATTTCATTAAGGAAACAAACATGTTCTAAATGTATTAAACACTTTATTTTAATATCCTCCACCCATTTACTTTAGGGCCTGTCTAAATGATCTGATGGCATCAGCTTCGGGCGTTCACGTAACCTGCAGACATGGACGAACATTACTGAGGCTGAAGTGAGGAAGGCTCACAGGTGAGGATGCATCTAAAGACACCATTAGCTCCAAAACCGACTTAAATTCTTATATAAGCGTCCACAGTCAACGGTTTTATTTTTCACCCGAGTCAATCAGACAATTATCTCGCTGTTAACCATTACGGCGAACAGACAAGACATTATTTAGCGGCAATATAAAAGGCGTTTGTCACTTAGCAGGCTAACTAGCATGAGCTACGAAGCTAACATCAGAAAACTAGTAAGACCACTAAGATAGCTGAAAACGTTGCTTCCCTATCCTTCTGTCATATATAGTCGATGCAATCTTAATAAAAACACTCAAACTACAAAATACAAGGTTATAACAAGTAAATTACCTGCTTCGGGGCGCAGACAGTGGAATAAAGGGCATTTAACCCTAAACATGCTATCCTGTGGGCCGCCATATTGAATGATTCGTTGTGCAAAACCACAGAGGGAGGATGATCACAACGCTGAAAATATTGCCACCTTTCGACCAGGAGTGAGAAATGATAAATGGAGGCAATGGAGATGGAAACATATCTGTAAATTGTGTGGACCATTCCCATCCTTTTTTTTTCCCGATCAAAGCTACAATCAGCTAATTAGATTTTTTTTTTTAAATAAAAGAAAGGCAAAGAAAACCCATGCCAAACCAATCACATATTCTGACAAATTGTTCAAGCTGCTATTTAAAGAAAAAAAGATTTAAGTACGTGCCACATTGACAGAGCCTAGTGCTCTTGAGTTAGTGCTAGCCTACATTTTATTACAGCTGTCATAGCAGTTTATATAAATTCTGACATGACGCTGCAAGTGTCTTACATGATATGAATACAAATATGGACACACAACCTGCAAAATTGTTTTGGAAAGTGAATGTCTTCGCTTTAGCTAACACTGCTTTAAAGCTTGTGATCATTTTACTTTTTAGAGTTTGAAATCTCAGGTAATGGTTAGTTAAGAAGCTTCTTCATATCCCTTTGAAGAAATGATGCAGCAAGTTTAAGCTTCTAATACTTTCTGTAGGACCACGTTCGGTTTAATTTGGTAACAACAATGATGGCATACTTGAGTGCTAGTCCAATAATTTTTATATACAGTCTATGGTCCAACACCATGCATGCATGGCAGTTCTGACTTGATTTTTACTAGTCAATCTTGCGACTTGTGGAACTCCTGAAAAACCAGCAGGTGGCAGTATTGTTCTGTAGGTATAAGCTCATACTCTCTTTCTCACTACCCACCAAGGGAGTGGGGTCCCTATACTGAATCTAAACCTTATGTCTGACTGAAATCCTGTTCTTAAATCTTCTGAAACCCAGACCCATCTGTTCTCCCATGACACCACAACAATGAAACTCTTGTTTTTTAAGAAAGTACGTATATGTAGATATGTATTTTTTTAAAAGTGCACTGTGGTCTTTTTTCAACATATTTTTCAGGAGGACACTGTCTTAAAAACCTTTTGTAGACAGTGTTTTTTAACGATAGCTGCAGATTCCATTTAAGTTTTCTTAAACAATCCCCATTATCGTGGAGCCTTGAGGGGGTGCGTTCTTGGATAAATATTAACATATGACAAACTGCAGGCATTGCTTCCTCTATAAAAAGTACCATTATGAAGCAGGCTGGAAAATCTGAACAGGCCCCTGAGCAGTGAATTAAATGAAAATTGACGTTAGACAAAGTGCATTAATGTAGCTTACAGACAGTCGTATTTGTAAACCTGACACTGAATATATAGCAAGTCATTAGAACAACACCACAACCGCTATAATTGAGTGTTGAAGTGTATGAAACAACAACAACAAAAAAATACATATGTATGTATATATAACTGTGTTCCCATTTCTGGGTTAGAAGGCACATCTTTTCAAATGACTGTTATTGTGTCATTTGACAGCAGCAGTATATCATAGTTATAATGCAGTTGGTTTTGGCTTAAAGTTTAACCCCTGAGGTGGCTGTTCCAAGATCACCAAGAAGGTAAAATCATTCCCTCTGTAATTTCTTTTACCTTCCTAGCATAGAGGTGTCAAAAGCTTGAGAGGATCTGAAAGGTGACCTTCTACGTTCCCATATATTGTAAAAATGTATGATAAATGCCAGGCTGCCAGATGCCAGCAAGAATAAAGCTTTGTGTTGATTGGCAAAAATACCTTTATGCTGGAGGAGTTTACACTTTCTTTTATCAGACCTTAAACAACTTGATTGGAGTAAACAACGAGACTCTTTCTGATTAAGGGTGATTGAACTGATATAAATATAAACAGTAACCGTTCTTCCAAAATACTGGGGCTTACTGCAAAACGTGATGCTTTTTTCAAGTCAGAACAAGAACAAACATTAACAGCAGGCTAGTATGAGATTTGATGGCATAATGCAGTATTTCCATTTTTGCAGCAGTACTTATGTCATGTCATCATTCTTCATCCTCCCAAACAAACAAAAAGGTCAGTAACATCACGCTGAGAGAATAAAACACACATTGTTATTTACAGCATGTTATATCATCAATTTACAGTTTTAAAATGTTTAATAAATATGAATATGATGGAGACTTTTTTATTATTTTACAATAACACATACAGTTAGAAATTACAATAGCAACTCAGTAGAAATACAGTGTGTTACTGGCATGACTAGCTGAGTTGAATGGTGTATTACATTTTACAGTAATAAAGTGTTACAGTAGATTACAGTTGTGACAATGTAGAAATAACAGTATAATGCTGGTGTCACCAATGCTTCCTTGAACAAGGTATCAATCCCCTGTTACTTAATATGACCAGCAGCTTCAGTGTTTGACAGTAAAAAACGGCTGTATAATGCTCACACAAAATTTAATGACAATGGCAGTCAGAAACCTTTGAGCTGTTGTGTTTAGCCCTGAGTCCTTTGTGTTAAGGGACCAATGGTGAGAAGGATCTTTGATGCCTGGACTTTTAAACCGTACGAGTGGATAATACAAATGACAGTAGAGTAGCAAAGCAGTCTCTTGTTAGCTGGCATCAACGGAGCAATTGAATATAAAGGTGTAGACAGGTGTCTTAACAGCGGTGCAGTTTCATGCCTTACAGGGGATCAAGACCTCAGGCTGGATCATAGCAAAGACTTGAGGAGATTTGGGAACAAAGCCATGCAATATAAAACGGATCTGTTACTGACATAAGTTAAGATTACTCAGTGACACAGCAGACAAGTGGCCTTGTCCATAAAAATGACAGCAGTGCTGTGAACATGGTCAAAAGGATGTAACTGAGGCTGAGACTGCACCATGTAGAATCTGAAACTACATTATACACACATTAAACTACATTAAGCGCTATTTATAGTAGGCTAATTGTATTCTTATCTAATAATGCTCAGGTTCATAGATTGCATGTCTGCATCCACATAGAACATCTTTTTCACAGAATAGGTGACTGCTAAGAAGTGCCAGACAGACAGACATCGCCAACCAGCTAACCTTTCTGGTGTTCATCAATATAGCCTACCTTCTGCTATTGTAGTTTAGGCATTCTTTCATTCCACTCTAAAGAAGATTGTTCCTCTGGCTGATCGAACATGAGACGGATCTCTAGCATGCTACATGGAGATGAAAATGTGTGATTTCAGATGGAGGAAGTGGCATAGGCTATTCATTGCATTATTGTATGACTACTGCATTAATGAAAGACTGGCATATGTCAGCAGAAACAAGTCTAAACCCCAGTGTCTGCCACCTCTGACCAGAACGTCATCTTTATGGATACAATTTAACTTAAACAATTTAAACTAAACAACAAACATGCCATTTTGTTTCTAAGTGGGTGGGCTTTCCCTCTTTCCACCAAACCGTGTATACAACATGACCGTCCTATGAACGTAAATGATACAAAGCCCAAATTATCAGACTGTACCAGTCAGGAGCAACATAGTAGAGATATATATTAATAAAGCTTAACTTTGACATCTTGGAGAGAATCCGAGCTCTGTTGAGTCTGTTCAAGGCCATGGTTAGAAGATACAATCACATCTCAGCATGTGTTCCTTTGGTAGTTCAAATATTTTAATCCAGTTTTCCAGTTTTGAGTGTAGTCATCCCCAGCTTCCAAAACAAAATGTTCCTTATATTACTACCATAATATAATATTACACGGGACCATAATGTGGTGGAATTTGGGACAGGGATTACCCAATCTCTGCTATATACCCTGGCAATGATCCAGATGTTTGTATATTTTCCTAAATGTAAATTGATGACTATCCATCAATTATCAATATAGGCTACATATCATATATGAAACGTTTCTTATTCCCTTTTTGTCAGCTGGATGGGACAAATTAATCTTTCTGGTTTTTGTTTATGTGAATGTTAAATCAGACAGAGGGCCCAATTTTAAGTTAAGAGATTATTCTCATGTTGGGAGGGGAAAAAAATAAAAGCATATATTTATTTACCTTAGTTTAGTGTGTGCCTATTTTTAGCTACACCAAACACATTATAGTCACTTAATGTCAAGAAAGTGTTATGTCTTGCAAGACCAGTCTATACAAATGTGGTTAAGTGATTACAGTTTGTTTTAAATATTCTACTCTTCCTATGAAACCATAATCAAACACATACAGTACCTGGTGCAAAAAATGAAAAATGTAACAGCGAGACATTTCCCGTAGTTCTCTCGCTGGGTAAAATAAATAACTCTTTCTCCTTGAGATGTCGTAAACTCCACAAGCGGAGCCACCATTTTTAAGCCCTCAACTGGACCATTATTTTATGCCGGACGTCTCTGACTGAAACATTTTTTGCCAAATGAAAAGAACCAAGCACATGTTACAGTATTTAAAGGTGCTTTAATAAATCACTGACAAAGCAAACCATTCAGACTGGATTTTGGATCATGGAAAACTTGTGCAGTCCTGCAAGTGTGTTTAAAAAAAGGGCGCCTTGGGAGACAGCAAAATTAGGCTTTCAGCACTTTATAACTAAACACACTATCGGAACCAATACTGTTAACATTTAGCTCTGCAGTGTTTTATTTTTATTACATTAAAACCTCCTTAAAAATTTGGCTTTATATCTCCTGATAAATTTTTAGAACTGCTACTGTAACAACATTATTTGGTTAGCCTATACCTCAAGCAGTCTGGCGGATACACATTAACATAAGATATGACTCAGCAGTCTTTAGCCGTTACGATACCTTCACTGACACAGCATTTGAACTCAGTGTCCATTTGAAGCTGATACAGCTCATTTAGCGAAAGGCCGTGACCTGACTGACTCAGAGGTCTCTGCTTTCCAGAACACAGGAATGTGTAGCATTTCCCCAGGAGAGAGAGAGAGAGAGACAGAAAGAGAGAGCTTGGTCAAATTTATGGCACATCATTAATGAACTTTTTAAAGCAACCAATCATACACAAATACAGACCAATCTCAACTTTCAAAGAACATATTCTTTACATCAACACATTTAGCCAAAGGCATCTTTATGAAGAGTCAAAGGATAGGGTCAGGGGACATGATCCCGTTTCCAGGTTATGGTGGATGTGGAAGCAATTTTACAAATGAATTAAAATTACATTTGTAGGGAAATTAACTACTGCACTGTGTGTGGTTAAATAATAATAATTAATGTTATAATGAATACTGTGTCAAAAGTAAATCTAGAATAATAACATGTATAATTCCTTTATGTGTCATGTGTCTGAAAAGATAAAATAGATGAAATACAAAAATTGCGCAAGGAAAAGGACTAGTTTGTTATCTAGTAAGTTTGCTAGCATCAACTCAAGATTTGCTAAACCTCTGTCTGTGAAACCTCTGATGATTTCGACAACCTGTATACAGGCAAACATCACAAAAGCTCGCTCAACAACACAAGACACAGCAAGCCAGCTAATCCTAAATTATTACTTACTAATCCAACAGGATTCCTGCCCAGGATTTCAATGTTACATAGCTCTATACAAGGCGCCCTGGGCCAGAGTGACAATGACAGAAGCACCGTTCTTCCTAGTACAAGTCAGTGTACCATCAAAATGATTTTGATGCTGTTATTTTAAGATAAAAATATTACATAATATTGCTTCAATATTATCAATCACAATATTGTAAGACTTGGAACTGAGTCTTTTGGGGCAAGTATAAATGATGAGTCCCCATGTGCAGATGTGCTACATTCACTGCTGAGGGGAGGATTTTATGAAACTCTTCCTCTCACATTCAAGAGTGGCTCCACTATTTGTGTGAATAAAATGTTTGGTGCATAACCTCATAAAGAGAAACACTAGCTTTTGTCTAACTATTGTCCATATTAGAGGATATAAAGACATATTTGTAAAAGCCAAGACTGTAATAGCTTGATTTTATGGTTAGGTGTTGATGTCATTATCAAGGAGAAAAACAGAAATACTTGACGCTGAGATCTGAATTCAAATGAGTCCAATTACTGTGGAGGGTAGAGAAAAAGAGAAAGAAACAAAGAGAGAGGGGTATACATCTGTGCCTATACTTAGTTACGGGACCACCAACGCTCTAGGAAGTGCAGTCCGCAAGCTTTGAAAACAAATCTTTCTTGACCAAAGAGAATCAGGTGAAGGGTAACTCCTGATGCCGGTTTACAAAGCTGAAATAATATCCTTTTTGTCAGAGTTTGAGGAACCGTTGATTCATATGACCTCACTTTTTCCATGTGTTCAAATTGTATTAATACAGGCAGTAAATGAGTTATTTAGAACTCCCTATAAAAGAACAAGATTACATGAATGGTGTGTTATTTGTCACCGTCACTCTGTCTGTAACCAGGTACCTCTAGTTTCCAGACCTTGGCCTGCCAGTCAAAGGCTCTCTTAACTTTGTTTGTTTGTCAGCTGAACACAGCAAGTTAAGAGATTTTGAATTCTGAATAATGTAGAAATAATTTCATTGCATATATTTGTTACAAATTCATAATGAGTTCTGTAGTTTCTTATGTATTCTTATTCTTGTGGATTCTGGTCCAAGAATAGTTAATTCTATAGAAGCAGTACCCAGATCTACACCACACAGTCTATTCCATGACAATTTTTTCCATTGACGCTGTAAAATGAGCATCAGCCACAAATGGTGACAGGAAGTGATGCAACTTTACCTTCTTGAACTTGTTTCTTTTTAAATTCTCACATTGTTTCTCTTCTCTGAGACAAAAATGAATTACTGGATAGTCCCTGAGATCAAAAAGCAGTGAGCAGTGCTGGATTATGTCAGCGAGCGGACCAGGGGTCAGGTCTCCACACGATGTCTTGTGAACTGATGGTATCCACATCAGCCCTGTAGGAAGCTCTGTAACAGCTGTTGACACCATCTCATCAATCAGACTGCTGCTTGGCTTGCCTTGTCTATTCCAATTAACTCATTTGCTAATGTGCTTCACTGACTCCATGCACATAAATGAGGTCTCATTAATTATCATTCTGATGGCAGATTCATCTTATTTTGTGAATTGTATTGTACATAAGTGCCTTATTAGGTACCTTCATTTTTTCTGGGTTTTTTTTTTTTTTTTTGAGAACTAACATATTGACACTTTGTGGCAAGCGGCTCCCAGTTTGTTGTGACCTCAAGCAGATGTGTCACAAGAGACCATGCACTGTACTTACGGCATCACAGGTCTCAGTCAAGACCACAGCCATTGTTACGTATGTATCGTTGACAGATCGTTTTTGTTGGCCTTTACCTTATTCAATCTAAGAAAACAGAAACCACATTAAAAATAATATTTGAAACCAATCTGTAAACCGGGTGTGTTGACCGCTCAAAGCACAACATAAAAATCATGATGTTGACAAAAAAACATAAAACTCAACAGTGATATGTAATAAAGATAACTGGAGACAGGGAAACAGCTTATAGTTTATGAACATATGTATTATGTGTGTGTGTGTGTGTATGTGAGTGCTTGTGTGGCCACAAGCTTGTTTGTACAAAGTGGTAGGCATCAAAGAAACCTGAGCAGACAACAAGGGGCTTTGAAACACACTCACCAAACCTCCATATGGCATTAGTTTTGTTTTCCATTAAATGACTTGGGCTTTATCTGCACTGTGTCCTCTAATCTGATCTGCTTTCCACTAAAGTCACACACGTTCAGTTTACACTGATAAAACATAAAAACAGCCTCCAAGACATTTCAGTGTAAACATGCAGAATGTAGCACTGATGCCAGCTTGGGCCCAACTTCCTCTGATCTGATCTTGTCATTTTTCATGTAAACAATGACAAAACATTTTGTTCCTATTTTTGACTGGTTAGACGGGAATGGGAAAATCTGCGTTTCACCACAAGGATGGAATATTGTCAGCTTTGAGTTGGCTGTCTTGATCTAGTCAAATAAACCTAAAACATGCCAGATATTTAGTCGGTCTTGAAACATATTTCATATGTTAGATATCTGCGGGTGCTATTTGGACCCGTCTGTCAGTTCACATTTAGCACACATCTTCTCATAGTGCTGCTCCCCTGCAGATCAAATCAGCCCTCTCAATCAACAGTTTCCAGATCCACAAGGAAACATGCAATCAGTGAAGTTTCAGTTCCCCCTTACCACACTTAGCCTGTGTGTGATTAAATAGACCATATGGTTCAAAGAGTAGAGTTAATGTGCTTTTTGTATATTTACTTGAAAGGATCCATTCAGGGTTCAGGATTACGTTACTGAAAGTGATTGTTTGAGCACCTATAGACATGTAGTAGTGATAAATGGCTCATGCCATAAAAATGTATTTACACTAAAGAGGTCAGTAGCCTCAGAATGTCCATCTGTTACAGGCTAAGTGTTTCCATGATGGGTGCTAACCTTTGACAGTGCAAATTTTTACACTTATATATATATATATATATATATTATTTTTAAATGTGTTTTTGTTTTCATTCTTCCCAAGGGTTTTAGGTTAGAGGAGAAGTTTGGTCCCACTGTCATATCTGCCAATCAAATATGAAGCTACAGCCAGGAGACAGTTAGCTTAGCTTACCATAAAGACTGGAGGCAGTAGGCTAGTCTGGCAACCTATACTGTGTACATAAATATATAAAGTGACAATATAAAAATATAGAACAACAACGATTAACAACAAGTATGTGCAATGTGCCAGGTTTGTGCATGATATGAAATGAAGTACAATTTAGATGTGCAGAGACATTTATGTTATTTGAAAAGTGGGAGTATCAGTGGGGGTGCTAGGCTAGCTGAAGCTTCTTGCCAGTGGGGAGAGTCTGAAACATTTTGTGTCCGGGGTGGGAGGGGTCAGCCACAGTTCCTGATGTGATGGAAGATTGCAGCCAATCACCTTCTCTGCAGAGTGAATGATATGCTGCAGCCTGCCTTTGTCCATGGCAGTGGCAGTGGCAGCAGGGTACCAGATGAGGAGGTGAGGATGGACTCGATGATGACGGTGTAGAAGTGCACCATCATTGACTTCGGCAGGCTGAACTTCTTCAGCTGCCGCAGGAAGTACATCCTCTGCTGGGCCTTCTTGGTGATGGAGGTGATGTTCAGCTCCCACTTGAGGTGCCGGACTCATCCCCACCAGAGATATGAGCCCAATGAGGGTGGTGTCAATCGCAAACTTCAGGAACTTGTCGGACTGGTGACTGGAGGTGCAGCTGTTGGTATGCAGGGAGAAGAGCAGAGGGGGAAGAACACAGCCTTGAGGGGAACTGGTGCTGATGGTCCTGGAATCACAGCCAAAAACTGAGTTAACGCACAAAAACAAAACAAAACAGAGCGCACCCAACACCGAGGCATTTTTTTCATTAATTTTCATTTGTATCGATCTGCTTTTGTATAAATTAACCAAACGAGATATAACATGTTTGCTAGTTAGCTTTAGAGATACTGGTGGGAGGATTTTGTTACTGTAACTTTGACATAGCTAGGTAAGCTGCTTCCTACTGTCTCCATGCTAAGCTAGGCTAACCAGATGCCGGCTGAAGCTTCATAGCATGCAGACATGAAAATAATAATAGTAATTATAACTTTATTTAAATAGAACTTTTGTAAAACAGAGTTACAAACAAAGCAAAACAATGAAAGACTGGGGAAAAGAGTATTACAGGGGCAATTACAAATATGAATGTAAAAACAATAATATTAATAAAACAGACATAAAATAAATAAAAAAGTAAAAATCCAAACATAGGGCACCAGTTCAGCACGCCTGATCTCCTCTGGCAGGGCTCTAACCAGCAAATGCACAGTCACCTTTAGTTTTTAGCCGTGAGTTTGGATCAGAGTTTTTCCTGAGGATCTCAGGCATCACGTTTGGTCATAAGGAGAGAGCAGCTTGGAGAAATAAGGAGGTGCCAAACCAGACGGCCTTAAAAGTGATTAAAAGTATTTTAAAATCGATTCTAAAAGACTCGGGTATGTATATTGGATGACCTCATATTTGGTGTCATTAAGCTGGAGAAATTGGTCAGACATCCAACTTTTAATGTCGGCTGGGCAATTCTGAAAGGTTTATAGGCTGGTCATTGCCATCTCTGAAAATGTTAAACTATTCCTGAGTACTGAATCCAGTTATGGTACTCAGTGGGATATGCAGTTTGCAAATGTGTAACTCACATAATAAACTACGAAGATTCAGTGTAATGTTTTGTGTGTGATCACCACACTCCAAGGCATAAGGGCAGATGCTGGGACACCTTACTGTACAAATGTAGATATTCGTATGTTGAAAACTTGATAACTTGTAATTTGATAATACCCATTTGTTTAAAAGGACACACTGTTATTAATATTGTATTAATTAGCTCAGTTAATGACATCTTTGGCATAACTTGTTAAATAAGTATCATGTCAATTATGCAGTACATTAGGCAGTCTCAATTTCTTTTGTAAACAATGCTTCCAAGCTCTCACATATGGTTGTTCTGACTAGAAATATATCAGCATCAGGAGGGCTGCTATTCATCTTGGCTGAGAGGAAATGAAGTGGACTATAAATTAATTCCACTATTTAGCAAGCATTCAAACTCAAATCCAAAATCTAATGGTGAGTGCATGTCAGGAGGGAAGATGGAGGTATGTCAGCAATGCTGATCGCTTCATTAGTTCAATTATATGCTGCATAATTTGGGAGTATTAACAATTAAGCCTTACATAACGACATAAGTGTAAAAAAAAAAAGTGTAAGAGACAGGAAAGCTCTGTCCAAATGTATATTTTTACAAAACAAAATGACCAAGAATGTAAAATAGCACTGCCTTTTTGTCATGAGGTTGTACAATCATATTGAACCTTTTTTTAATTTTTTTTATTATAGTTATTGCTTGTTGCTCTTATGTCGTGTCTTCATTAGGAAAGAAAGTGGCGTGCTGAAGATTTAAACAATGCTTTTCAGCTGAGAATGAGCAACACTGTAACTATTGTTGCCCTACCACCAAGTCTTGACTCAGCTTTGCGGGATGCTTCTAAAACTTAAGCATAGCAGCCAACTAACAACAATGCTTCAATACAACATCTATGATTAGAGAAAAGCCATAGTCTGATTTTAATGACAAGTCAGATGTGACCAAGGAAAAACATAAAAAACATTACAACACATAAAGTTTGTTTACATAGTAGGAGCAATCTGCAGTTTACAGGCTACTGAAGGTTTTGGTGTACATTAAGCAGGGAAAACCATGGTGAGGGACATCCTTCCACTTACAACAAAACATTTCTATCCAGATAATGATGTTTAAAGAGTCTGAGAAAAAATGTTAACCACATTCCATGACTAACTCTACTAACCAGATCCAAACCTAATTGAAAAATATATGCTGAAGTGGTGTCTGAGCCACTGAATATTTTTGACTGTCAAGTAAACACAAAACAAGGACATTTATTATAAAATTGTATTGTTGTTATTGTACACAAGTCATTTCCCGACATTTTTCGAAATATGTGCATTGTAAAGTCAGTATCCAGCTTGAGACAGCAAGTGTGTAATAAAGCAGCCTTCCCCATCACATAGAGTAAGATATGCTGCTGATACATGGTCAAGATAAGCACTAAGGTGCTTCAAATTTAGAGAATAGAGGATAGGAAAACTCCTTCAGGGGAACCACATCCACTGCTGATGGTTTGTTTTAATGATGACTCCAAGGCAACAGATAGATGAAACCAACACCTGCTTATTAGGTACAGGCTAAATCTATGGAAGACCAGATATACAACGTGTAATGTCCAAAACGCCTTCTGCAGCTTTAAATTTACAGTCAGCTTTTGGTCGAGCGAAAAACTGAACAGGCATAGCTTGAAGGGAAATTCAGAGGTGTGTGGGCTCTTCTAATAAAAGTTCAGAGATTGTCTTTTTTCCAGAGAAGAGAAACAACGTACAGGCATGCATCACATTAAAGGAAACATAATATAAAATTCACCCTGCTGTGAAGAGTTTTGTTACATCTGCTGCTAGTGTGGGGTACGTTTCCTGGCACTGAGCTGAAACCAACAAGCACATACAATGGGAAACAGTCACATTTATCCTTGAAAGTACAGTGACATGCATGAAATATTTTATCATTGTCCCATCAAGTGCTGTAAATGTCATCACCTCCCATACAGCATGTCCTGGCAACAGACTAGTGCACGAATGGAGTTCAATGTGCCGATTTGACATTCCGTGTATTCTTTATATTTGCTGAAGCTGAGGAATCGCCTTGCTTTTCTTTTCTTTCAGCGCCCATGTTAACCAATTGGGCTGTTCAGACAGAGTGAGCCGATGTAGGACAGCCGCAAGCAAATCTGGCAAGAAAACACACTGATAATCTACTATAAAGAATAGAAATGATATTAAATATGATACAAATGATCAGATTCTGATAAATGATGAAATATGTCCCATTCTTGCCAAACCCTTTTGGTTTCTCTGTCCCTCTCACTGCTGTTCGCCTGGAGTTTCAAGTCCCCCTCCCACACACGCGATGAAATATCAATATCTGCCCAACTGCTATAGCTATGAGAAATAGACGCTCCAGCTTCCTCCCACAGTCCAAAGACATGCAGGTTAATAAGTTAATTGAGCTGAAAAGAGCACAGGAGCAGAATTGCTTAGAGAGCAACCTGGCTGAGGTTGGTGAGGAGTTGAAATGCTGCCCCTTATTTTGTGGAGCATGTGGCAAGCAATTACACATTGTACCCTCAAGACCCCTAAACTCGCTCCCTATGAAAATATATATATATATTTTTAAATTCCATTTAATTAAAAGAATGCAGACAATTCCACAGGAAGGAAGGAAGGATGTTTTTCAAGGTTGAGATTTGTTGATATTTACAACTAAACCAGATTAACTAACAAAATTAGTAAAAGCACTTGTGGACTGGTTGTTAGCTGAAATATAATCTTAATGCTTGTTGACATTTGTGACAAACTTGCTGACAACTTTGTTATTTGAGTGATTGGTCCGTGTGTGTGTGTGTGTGTGTGTGTGTTTGTGTGTTACCACATTCCTCTGTGATGGTTTCAAATCAGTTGCCCAGTAATTGGGTCCAAAACATTGGAAGCTGATCTCATATAAGCAACTAACAGTCTCCTTTCATCTGTACACTCCCACACTGGCATGGAGGACACAAGTATTGGCACAACGGCCTGCCTACCATGATATCATCATACGTACATACTGGACATGCAAAAACCCTCCTGTTGAATTTAAAAGCATACTGCTGTTATGTATTAATGTACATGGTAACTATTAAAGTCTCTGTTGGAAGTCTATGGACCTGAGACCAACATGGAAGCAGTTTTTAATGCAATGCCAAAACTCTTCCGTCACTGATTTCTGAAGTATTTACTTATGCCTATAAGTAGCCAATGTGATGAGGGATTAATCTGTTCATGAGGATATCAGATCAATCATCTTCTCTTTCTTCTATAAAAATCTGATTCCAGGTGATTTTAGCCTCCACTCTGTCAAAGTTAATTAATAACTCCAGATTCCTCTTTCTAATGACTGAAGAGCTTTGCGCTTGTTAAAAAGAGTGATAAAATGAAATTCAAGGCAACTTAATTAATCTTTGTAGTCTTTGTTCTCTCTGCGTAGTGTAATTGAAAGTGTCCTAGTTTCATATCTCTCTGATAATGGAAATTAGTAAAATGTGTGGAAAACTCAGCTGCAGGACCAAATCTGAGGCAGAACATTACATGCATTGATGTTCCAAGGTTAAGTTAACTTCCAGAGGAAGTGTAAACTCTCTGTAATGGCTGTGTCATTATGGAGCATCCGGTGATTCATTCATCTTTGTCCCTGATTCAAGGAGCAGTTTGCTTCTTAAAACACTGCACACACTGCTGCAGAATGACAGATATTATCTTTTAAGAGTTATGTTGCCTCTCAGTGCCAGCAATACAGGCCATGCTCTTTTTGCTTTCTTCTAAAAACTAGCAAATATGCTGTTTGAAAAAACAATACATGACAACACCTTAAAGCAACTCTAGAAAATATTTTCATATTAACAATGGATTAAATGACCATGTGTAATTTGAAAGGTGTCAGTGACGAACGCTCAGAAGCTTTTCACCCAACTCTGCTGTTCTCCGCAGTTTTAGGGGTTGATTTAACTCACTGTTTTAGTTAAACTGCCAACCACTTCTTCTGGTTCAATCTCGCTTTTACGAGTATTGTTTCCAAATGCAACAGGAAGCTGTTTTCAGAAAAAAAGCTCTGATAAAATCATTTTACACTACCTGCCCATCACCAAACAGCAGACGGACAAAGTTAGCTTAACTAGCTAGTCAACATAGGGGAGCATTTGGCTGCTAAGAGTCAAATATTTCCCTTAAAAGTCATTGGAGAGCAAAACAGAGTATTTCACAAATCCATGAATATTTGCCCTTTATAGTGATGGGAGTACTGGGGATGGCAGCAAAAGATATGCTAACTTGGTGGTAGTAAAGCACAACTGTTAAATAGATAATAGTTAGAAACAAGTAACAGATATATATTTTCAACTTATTTTGTAGTGTTATGATTTTGCTCACTTTTCCCTAAGCCCTCACTGTTGGCTTTGTATATAATTGCAATAAATTTGCTTTGTGTTTGGTCTGAACACACCTTTAAATTCACCAGACAGACAGAAACACTTAGTGATAATGTGTTTCCCCAAGGTTAAATTAACAACAGTTTGCTAACAAGTACCAACTTTATAAGGTGCAAATATGTCAATATTGTGATTACAGCTTGTTGCCCTGTCCCCAAGTGGCCAAAGAATTTAGCAGTCTGGGTTAAATAGCTTTGACTGTGGACTGGTATTAGAAAAGATCAATCTTTCGACCTTTTTCAAAATGTCCAGATGTCCCTTTAAGTAAATCATTTTGTATTAATTCAATTATGGTCTTTATAACTTGTCCTTTACCATTTTACTCAAATTGTTTGTCTTTATTATCTGTGATGATTTACTATATCTAGCCTTTCAGCTGCTATAGACGGGTTCCTTTCCAGTGTGCTCTGGTACGGTGCCTTATCAAATATTGTGCGAAAAGACAGATGGACTAAAAACCTATAGCTGCCCAACATTTCAAAGAGTACAATTAAAAGTTCATGCAGCATTTGTTCTGTACAAACAACCACACCTGCCCCCCAGCTACATCCCACCGTCCTCTGTGTTCCTACAGAAATTCGAAACCTTACTTATATATTTAGAGACAAACAGCCCCTGTCAGCGTAATGTATTGCCAACCTTGACAGCTGGGGTCTTTGGTAATGTTCAAGGGGGTAGATGCTGATGTGTGTGTTCTGGCCCTGTTTGCATGCATGCACTTAGTTGTCTGCATATTTTCATTGTACATACAGTATATGCATAACAGAAACCAAACTGAAACAGAATTTATTTTTCTTTGCATGCTTTAAAGTAGTCAATGCGCTCTTGGGGGTTACGTTTTTGTGACACATGTGGTTTTTTCTGTCAGCTTGAAGAAGTTAGCCTGCTATGTGTCTTCACAGCATGCTTTGTGGTGGCCTGTTTTCACACAAATAACCTGAGAAACATTTAGCAGAAAATAATACATAATTGTGAAATCAAGTCAAGATTTTTTGGTGTCTGACTGCCAATCATTTGACCAACATTTAAACGTTCCAAAGGACTCATGTGATTATTATCACCGTTTTCAAGAACCCATACCCCCAGAGGATTTTATTCCAGCAATGTGCTACTTTATTGTCTCCATCTTTAACATGATCTGTATGCCACTGCTGTATTCATGTTATTTGATGATATCCAAATATCCTCTTTCTTTTGAGTTGTCTTGTGGATTCTTGTGTACACTTTTTACTTCAAAAAATGTATTTTCGATAAATACAACCTCTCCCCGGTGGTTACTTCTATACTAAGCGGACTACGTTTTCCTTGGCTTCGATCTCGCCCACTTGAATCAAACCTTTATCCAGTTACAGTGGTGTTTAAGGCCCTACTTCCTCTGCTAAAGAGATTAATTTCAACCTCCTCTGCTACTGTAACCAAACACATACAGGGAGAAAAAAAACTGTTATTAAATAAATGAAGAAAGTGTTGAGATGATGAAGAAGCAAGGCATGCTTAGGTAGAGTGATTCCCTCAGAGTAAAATAGTAGAAAATGTTGCTCATTATCTCTAGACAGAGGAGGAGACACTCCCAAACTGCCCATTGGCCTGTAGGCACTTGGAGAGAATTTGACAATTGAAGAGGGAGGGGGGGAGCAAAAGTCACTGGCAGTGAAGAGGTCTTTCAATCATTGGCCCGGACCTGTCAACAGGTGGCAGAGGGAGAGGCTTGGTGACGTTCAGTCCTTTAGACAAACGAGAGAAGGAAAGAGAGTAGAGGAGGAGAAAGTTAAAGAAAGGGTAAGTCAACATTCTAATTTTTGTCATTTTTCTCAGTGATTTAAACATGGAAAAGCATTGTGTGCACTGTGTTCAATGTGTCTTTTTTATTTAAGGATTTAGTTTACTGGTCATTATTAGTCCAATTAAGCTGTAGATTTCAATTTCAAAGTTATTTTGGTAAGTTTTGTTCAGTTCATTGTAAGATTTTAATTCATTTTATGACATTTCTAAATATGTAGTCGGCTAAATGGAAGTCACTTTTAATGAAATAAACAGAGAAAAAAAAACTTGTTGTTAATTCAAAGCTGTTAATGCTGTTGTGCTCAGAGAACACTCTTGTTTAGTTTTACATTATCCCAGGAGGACCAATTAAGCCTTTTTAGCCACTCTTTCTCTCTATATTTCAATCCATATTTTTCACACTACTGAATTTCACACTAAATTCCATCTCAGCTGGTTCTTAGCTCTTTCTCTGCTCGTCTTTCTCTCCATACATCTAAACTCCCTTAGTTTAACTCAACACCTGGAATGTATCAAGTGTTCCAGGACTGAAGTTGGTATGCTTATGTTAGTTTGGGTTTGCATGGCAGCACTTAGTCTGTAAGAAAGTTTCGGAAATCTTGGTCAGTGAGAAATATTGACATGTGACGGGATTTGACACATTGAATGATGTTATGTGGGCATTGTTATAAAGTGCTGATGCGCATATGGCATATAATTGATAAATGTGACATGTTTTTCAGCATTCCCAAAAACCACTGAGCGCTATATTGTTTAGTGGTATAAACTAACTGAGTAAATTTACTTGAGTAGAGGCAAGTTATAGTTACTAGGTACTTTACAGATTAAGATTTTACATTCAAAACATATAACTGTTTTATAATATATGATTGTTGATTATATGATTGTTATACATGAAACTACCATACAGTATGTAACAGTTTAAAATACCACCTCAAATTACCACTACAGCATTAAAGCACCACTACATATTAATGCATCAAAAATCATCATTTTAATATTCCACTGACATGCGGCCATTCTGCATTCTAATTAATGGTTTCAGTAACATGAAAACACAAATACACAACTTTTACTTGTAATTTAGTATTTACATTGCGGTATTGCTGCTTTTACTTTAACAGAATACTGTTTTTGTGGTTGTTGAATGCATCATGCATTATGAAACAATTTATTATTTATTATTAAATTTGGATCAATTTAAAGCTGTTATTAATATTTATAAATGTTCCGGAAATATTACATCAATCAACAAAGTTATTTTCCCTTTGGATCGCTGTGACAGCCTTTAATTTCAATTTGCAAATATGTATTTGAGGTATTATTTACAATTTGTATATTCAGTTAATATTCACTTTGTATTGAAGATAACCTTATGTTGTCTGTCAACAAAGCTGCCAGCACTAATTTTCCTCTATGATAACAACATAAATATTTATAATAACTATGTGCTGGGGTGATAGATATTCTCACAAGGCTGTCGATCCAGTAGATTTACCTTTAATGCTACTGTGCTGGCCCAGGGAATACACAGAAGCCCTCGCAAAATGAGCTACAGATGTGGGCCCTCAGCCATGCAAAATGATAGAGAGAGAGAGAGAGAGAGAAAGAAAGAAAGAAAGAAAGAGACCCACATCCCTGAGTGGGTGGCTTATAAAAAGTGTTCAGATTGCATAACATGACTGCTTTCACGGAAACCTCACAACTCCAGTTTTTTCATTTACTTTCACTGATTGAAAATGACCCCTGGGCACATGAAAGCTACTCAAAACATGTTTTTATTATTTCAAAAACTTATCTCTGTCTTGAGCTTAGTCTGTTTCATTAATGCTTGGGTTTTGTTATTTTCCTTTCTTCTCAGCTGGTTAGGTTTTCATCTGACGGCCCCACTAAGGGGAATGGAGCCTCTATGGTTCTGATGAAGCGATGTCCTTATCAAGGTCTACATGTGGTCTGTATGGCAACAGGAGGCAGACAGAATCATGAAGATATGAGCTCTGCTCTCAGACGA
Organism: Micropterus dolomieu; assembly: GCF_021292245.1. NCBI lineage: Eukaryota > Metazoa > Chordata > Actinopteri > Centrarchiformes > Centrarchidae > Micropterus > Micropterus dolomieu. Next base: position 15,655,745 of record NC_060155.1, on the reverse strand, counting down.
TAATTGCTTTCAGCTTAGTTTTCTTTATTTTACTTTCCCTGTTCTGTCTGCAAGCTGCTGCGATGGAAGGAAAAGAGGAAGGGAAAGGAACGTCCACAAGTTTGCAGCCAGACATAAAGGCACAACCTTGCGGCTCCTCTTTTTAAACCCGCTCTTCTTCCCATCCTCAGGCTTGAAGGTTTGGTCCAATGAGATTTGTACTGGCACAACAGTCTGCCTTTTGTCTGAGGCTTAATGGCTCTCTCATACAGGCTCTCATACAGGCTCTCTCTCATGGGATGACCACGAGTGAAACCAAGATAAACATCTGTAGAAAACACTTCTATTCTATTGTACAGACATAGATATAGGCAGAAGAAGGAGGCTTGGTCCGTCTGTGCATATTTGCCCTATATCCTCTCGTGACCCCCTGGTTAAGAACCACTGGTTTAGAGTATTCACTGTTTCCACATCTCTGAGAGCATGCAGAGATTTTTAGAAACACACACAAGCATCCTCGCCGCTTGTCAAGGACCTTGAGTGAAAGGTGTCCATACAGTATTGCAGTTTTTCTCAATTGCTTAAACACTATAATCAGACTTTTGAACTAAAATTTCAAAACCATAATTCCATTTTTCAAAAAGCGCACCCATTTCCCTAAACTCTACAAACAAATCCCTTAATTTCTCATTGCATACATCATGTGGTCATTTAGAAAGCGCTAACATTCAATATTGTATGCTTAATCAGCACAGCTTGAAGTGTGCTGATTGAGCTCAATTAGCACACAACTACCCAGGTGGGTAGTTTTCAATCTTCAATGGATAGATAAAAGGACCAGAGTTAATTCAGTTTTAGAACAATGGATCCAGAGAGGACACCAGAGAGGAGGAAGAGGAGGAGGAGAAGGAGGAAGAGTAGTATGGAGAGGAGTAAGAGGTGAAGGAATAGGAACAGTAGGAGTTGGAGGAGGAGATGCGATAGGAGGAAGATGAGGAGGTGGAGGAGGAGGGCTGAGCAGGAGCAGGGTAGAGAACGAGGGAGGACGAGGGAGGAGGAGGAGGAGGAGGTGGAGGTGGAGGACGAGAATCTCTGGCCTGTCCCAGACCAAAGACAGGATGCTGGAGCAGAATAATTAGTTGTTTGGTGTATTGTACTGTATAGTACGCTAAGGAATATAAAATGTTCAAATGTTTTTGTTCTTTCTTTTGTTGCATTCATCATGTGAAAAGGTTTTTGAGGGGGAGAATCACAAGCATCATTACTTATAACCAGTTTTTGTAGTATTGTTTTGAATTTATCTCACCAGTGTGTAAGACTGTGTGGTAGTGTGTGCGTTTTTGAGGGCTTGTGTGTTATGTCTCAGGGCAAAGTTTTGTTTTTCAGCAAGATCGAACGGTTTTGAGTGGACAGCTTCATTTTGACCTGAAAACAGGATGTTTGGAGAATTCAGCTAATTCTGTCAGCTATAAATTACAAGTTACACACACATACTGTACACACGTGGGCCGAGTCCTGTATGCACGTCTTTCTACTATATAAAAGAGTGAACACACATCACAGGTAGTCAACAAACTTTTTACAGGCCCATTGACATAGCTCTGCTTTGACAAGGAGAAGTTATTGTCAGGAAGGAATTTTTAACTGTGTTTATGGACATGTTGAATTTTACTTGAGAGGGTTTGAAAGCCAGATTGAAATGCTATCTGGATGGATGGGCCATGTGCTGAGTGAGAGCATCTGCTGGACTGGAGCCATTCTGTTTTACTTCTCTATCCTGCAGTCTTTTCTGACGTGGAGTGACAGTTAACTGCCTTTAGACTATGAACGTGCTAGATACTGATGCCAAACCAGAGTTCGACATATTTATGTTACTGTTCCATTGGAGAATATCCATATCTGTTTTGTGTCATGACAACCACTTAATGCTGTATACAGCCAGTATTTCATTCAGTGGTACCTAATCTTACCTGCCATTTTACGGTCCAACCACCCTCTGCTCCATTCATCTTTTAACTACTTTAATATACATTTCTAAATAGTCTATCTATCTATCTATCCGTCCATCCATATATTGTCCATCATTCATCCATCCATCCACCCAACCATCCATCTGTCCATTAATGCATCCATCCATCCATCTCTCCGGCATTCTCAAATTTGACTGCCCCACTTCTCTCTCTATTCCCCATTTCCTTTCTCGATTAATCCCCCCATCTGTCTCTCTTCTCCACAGCAGTTGGTAGCGGCCCTCTGCTATGCTTGGAAGGTCACAGTGCTATCTCCTCCAAGAGAAATAAGAAAAGGGCCTGAAAATGGCGAGCATCAAATAAAACCCTGACAGAGAGCTATAAACATGCTTGTTAAGCATCTCTGCGCGCCAGTACCATTCCACATGGCTATAGTATACTGTGTATAATGTGGCTAACTGCTAGACTGTCACTGATTCAAACACACTCTCTCCATCATTCCTTCTATCACCTATTCACTCTCTCTCACTCACTTAATCTCACTCAATGTTCAGTTTTTTTAAATCTCTTTTCCCCTTACTTTCCACTTGTCTTTCTCCATCTCCTTCTCTTACTGTAATGGCTCTTCAACCTCATCTCTGCTCTACCACCAAAATCTTGGCCACTGATAAAAACACCCAGTAAGGTTTTGGCCACCACATGGGGTCAAAAAAGCAATTTCCCAGTGATGTCATAGCTTGGATTTCTTACCCAGGCACCAGTCTCCGACCTCAAGCTTTTGACCAGCAGCAATCAAACACACAGCTAAAATAACCAAACAAGGTCAGCCATATTGACTTTGGACTAGTTACAAACAGGTTGGTGTAATTACACGTCTTATTTGTCTCCCTAAAAAGAGACCGGAGAATTTTAAATCACAGAGCTACTTTAGTTACATCATGTGTAAATCATCAGAGTGAGTGATTCATGAGCCAAAGTTTATTTTACAGAAAATCAATGTCCACTAGTAGTAGCTTTCAACCTTGAAAAAATTTAAAACCTTTCATACCACTCAAAAAGGCAGGTATTCTTCACTTATCCCTGCTCAGAATATCTGTTAATCTGATAATAGTATCATTATGGTGGCTGGGGGATTGTTAGATTTTAGGTCCACTTGTTGAAATGTGAATGTTCTTGCCAATGCTCACACAGTGTCCAGTGGGGTTTTTAGGATCTGTTTCTCTCTCTGGACATTTTCTACTTTTCCATCTGTTTTTGTCTTTGATGCTCAACAAGCAAATGTTTTGCAATTGGTCAGTTTCTCCTTTTCAAAGTTGCACCCAGTTAGCACACGTCAGAATACATTCACCAAATTACAAAAATACAAATATTTTATTCAACTTATATAGCTTCCACTGAAATATTCTTTTGACAAAATAAGAAATGAGGAAAGGATTTTTTCTTTCATCATGAAGTCATACTAAAAACACTTTCCTGTATCTCTTCCCAGTTTCTGTCTTCTATGGTTACTTACAGTATGTGCAGTCACAATTATGAGTTTCCCAACATATTTATTTAAGAATGTATGCTACTGTATATATTGCTATGCAGTTTTGTCAAACATCTCAGCAGGGCCCCCAACACATGAGCTTTAAGTCACTCTATTAGAGGTTTTGTGTTTCCATAGACCACACAAGCTAAGCCCAGTTAGATCAGAAGTTCCTTCTGCCGCAATTCAAACTTTTACACCAGAATGTTAAATTCAGACCAACATCCAAAAAAAAGACCTACTGAAGGTTAAAATGGGCCCACAGTTTTGAAAGCATGTAATTTGGCTTGCTGGGAAAGACGCTGCAAGGTTTTAAGTTCACATGACATCACTGTCATTAGACACAATGACATCACCTTCACTGAAGACAAATTTCTGCCCTTTCTGAAGCTCGGAAACGCCTGACTGAGCACAATTTATGGTTTAGAGCAAAAGGATCTTTGGCAAAGTGATGACTGCTCTCTTTCTGCTGCCATACTGTGGAATGAGAGCCTTACACACACACACACACACACACAAACACACACACACTACAGTGACATAACGGTTCAGGTTTCCTTAGATTAAATATACAGCAGCGTACCCCACTGAATGTAACGTAATTTATGCATTGTCCAGATAGTGTTTCTGCCATCAATTCTCTATAAAACACTGACTGGAAATCGCATATGTGACCCTCTTTTAACCCAGAGGCTGAAGTCCACTCAGCCGTGATGACAAACATCTACAGTTTCGGTAGTCTGTTACAGACTTTTCATGCCAAAGATACAATCGCTATAAAATGTATAAACTCGCACTAAAAAAACAGATGGAATATATATATTTAATCTCCATATGAAGCACTGTCTCTTGCCACTGTGTGAGAATCTTGGAAGAGAATTTGATGTGCTCAGTAGTCAGCAGAGGATTTTAGTTTTGTTCTTATTGATGTTTCTATAGTGTGAGGTGAAAATATTTAAACTAATATTCTTAGAGTACCTTTGAAAAAGCATGCTTATGAGGTGAGCAGTTTGTTTTGTTAATTCTGGGAGAGCTTGAGAATAAATGTATTTCTTAAAATGTTTAATATTCCTTTAATGATATACCATAGCATGCTGGCACTGCAGTGGGTATAATAAAAGTTACTACTTTTGGGTTTTTGTTTTCTATCCTGGAAAAATAACTTCTGTTCAAACCACAAACTACCCTTCTTTCGTTTTTACTGTTTCATGGAAACAGTACATGTATGCATGTATACATGGTTTTTAGTTACTACTAAAACTTACCTACTTTCTTTGAGTTATCACAGTTTTAAAAGGAGTTCTTTCCAGTCAGTGCTCTGAATGCTCACAAATTAAAAAAGATAATACAAAGAGGTTCCCTAAATGGTGTTTTTTTTAGACATATATCACACTATTTTTCTACACATAAACACAATCACAGGTTTCTGTTTAAGACTGTGGATCAGCTGGTAAACCCAACCCCTCTTTGTGCCTCAGCTGGAAGTAATGATGACTGCGAATTGTTTTTATCTTATTTTACCAATAAGGTGGTGTCAATCAGAGCCTCTATTAACCCCGCGGCCTCTTACTCAGAGTTTCCTCACCAGCAACAAGAGAGTTTTAACCAGTTTTATCCCATCGACTTGTCTGAGCTTTTAAAAACAGTATCACAAATAAGAGTGTCCTCCAGCCCACTTGATGTAATACTAAAAAGTTTTTACTGAAAGTAATAGATTCTGTTGGGCCCCATTTGATCTCTGTTTTCAACAGCTCCCTATCTACTGGTTGTGTCCCTGATTATTTTAAAACGGCTTGCGTGAAACTTGGTTTAGATCCCTCCCTCCCACATAATTTTAGACCAATTTCAAAACTGCCTTTTATTGCAAAGATTCTAGAAAGAATTGCGTCCAAACAGCTGCTCACTGTACTGGAAAATAACAAAATATTTGAAAAGTTTCAATCTGGTTTCAGGAAGTACCACAGCACTGAGACTGCCCTGCTTAAAGTCACCAATGACCTTTTAATGTCTGCTGATGAAGGCATGTGCTCAGTCCTGGTACTCCTGGACCTTGGATCACAACATCATGTTAGACAGACTGGGTGGGGATCTCTGGTACTGCCCTATGGTTTTCATCCTACCTGTCAAATAGGAAGTTTTGCGTGTCAGTAAACAACTATGTCTCCTAGTTCTGTCTAATTAAATATGGTGTGCCTCAGGGGTCGTTCTTAGGACCCATTTTGTTTTCCTTGTATCTGCTTCCCCTTGGACATATTATCCATAAACATGGCATTTCTTTTCATATTTATGCTGATGACACACAAATATACTTGCCCATCAGATCCACAGACCCTGGAATGCTCATATACACCAGCACGTACCTTGGGTATTGTTTTTGTATTATTGTCTTTTGGGTACTATTGTCTTTACACTTGTTAAAGCACTTTGTAACTTGTTTTTGCTCTACAAATAAAGATTATTATTAATATATTATTATATCATTTATTGCATTCTAGTTACCCTTTAAACTAGCCTTTAGCTTTCCAATAGCTACACAAATCATCTTAAAATCAACCGTCAACATTGTGTGTGTCCTGTGTGAACTTGATGTCGGTCTTGTTTCAGAAAAATAATTGTGTTAAGGTTCCGAAAAATTAACAATTATCTGCTCTTATCTTGTCCTCTAGCCATGACCACCAGACTCCTGTGGAGGGCCCTGTGCCTGCTTGCCCCACTCTGTACCATGTCACCCTTCAGCTCTGCCGACAACCCAGACCCCTCAGCCCCAGAGCAGGGAGTCACCTTCAGCCATGTCTATAAAATCGACATCCCAGGGAGCTCCAGTTGTAAACTTGAGCACCAGCCAACACAGGACGAAACAGGTCATTCTCAAAAAACTAGAGCAAGAGAGAACACAAGTGAGAATAATTACAGGCAAAAGAAGGGATATGAGCGGAGTTTGAGTATTTGTATGCCGAAAGATGGATGGAAATATGTAAATACCTCACATACTGGATGCTGGATTACTGTATGGCTGTACTGTATTTTTAAACTACAAATGTAGGTATAGTACATGTCGAAATGAAAAGGCTGAATTTTTGTCATATTGTGTAGGCCTGCAGAAGGAGACCACAACAAATGGAAAGAATGACATCATCTTCAGACACAACATCAGGCTGCAAACACCAAAGTGTGACTGTGAGGAGTCGGAAAGCTTCAAGTCACTCTTGTACAGAGTCAACGGGCTGGAGGAAGAAGTCAACTACCTAAAGACCCAGTGTACTCAGGGATGTTGTGGAAAAGATGGTGCTGCAGGTATGCTGTGCCGCTATAGTTGTGAGGCTGAGCTGGGAAGTGAACTCTTGACCCACAATTGATCGGGTAAACTAGTGGAAAGAGGTGGTTGGGGCGAAAGCAGCAAACAATCTTACCTTACCTCCTGAAAACTGTATGTTTTTATGAGTATTTTATTATGCTTTGCATGTGTAGAAGGAATATAATCAATTCAGAGTAAGTGAAGAGTACTACAGTTCTATCCTATACTTATGAATTTGAATAATTTACCTACCAACCACAATAACATATTTCCAACTTTTCTCAAGGAGTGGACACAAGCTGTAGTGGCCATGGTACCTACCAACATGACACTTGCAGCTGCCTCTGTAACCCGGGATGGGAAGGACCAGGTTGCTCAGTGTCCTCCTGCCCTGACGAGTGCAATGACAACGGCCGATGTGTGGATGGCAAGTGTGTGTGCCACCAGGGTTTCACAGGAGAAGACTGCAGCCAGCTGATGTGTCCAGACAACTGCAACGACAAGGGACACTGTGTTGATGGAAAATGCGTGTGTTTCCCACACTTCACCGGTGAGGACTGCAGCGTCCAGAAGTGTCCTGACGACTGCATCGGGAACGGCCAGTGTGTGGATGGCCAGTGCGTCTGTGAGGAAGGCTTTTATGGGGAAGACTGCTCATTAGGTAAGCTATTCAAATGCTTAACAACACCAACTCTTTGTTTTTTCTCTTTAATGTATGCATAATAATCAACTCGGTTAACTATGTTTACAGTACTAACTGACAAGCTAACGTTAATGGATAACTTACAGTTAATGTTAACACTTACGTTGTTGTTATCTTATATTTTGTCTGCACTGTGCCATTTACTCCCCCAGGCATTTGTTATCATGATTGTACATCATTTCAGTCAATTAAGAGTTCTTAAAGGGGGAAAGTAAGCATATAAAAAAAGAAAAAAAGGTGCACAAGGGTTAACGTTAGGTAACTGAGATTAGCAAGCTCATTAGCTCAGTCAAGTAACAGGACATTCAAGTTCACACCATTTATGGAAAACAGTTGTCAGCAAATCTTTTTAGTGGAAATGTTTGGACTCTGACAAAGAATAGTTAAATATAAGTGAATGGTGCAATAACGCTAATAAGCTAGCTTCTTCTATTTGGGGCTCTCCTTTGGTTCAAAGGGCAAATGATTGCTTGCTGTGCGTGCTATTGGCGCAAATTTACTGTCAAAGTTCACCAAAGTTTAACATGAAATATTCATGCAGATTCACTTTGCCCCTGCGTGTGAATCCACATATTGAAATAAATTAATTTCACCATGAAATTTTGCTGTTTTATATGTTGACATAATCAGGCTTTAAAGTAAACTAATGCTAAGTCTGCATTGTTGTTGGCGTCAGTGGTCAGACAGTCTGACAATTTAGGTTAGAAATTCATAAAGAACAATTTTCACCGGCATATTTTCAAGTCTTTTTGACCTCTGCAGACATAGATAATTCATACAGGTTTTCTTCCCATGGGCAGTTCATATCGTAGCTACCAGCAACATTTTCAATGTGTCCTCGTGTAGAGATGAATGGTGTCTGAGTGAGCATATTCCACCATGATCGTTTTATGGGTAAATTATGTATCTGAGGTGCAGCAAAACAACTTTTTATGACCTGGGCATGTATTTAACTTGATATGTGTTTCTCATGAGAATTTACTTTCACATTTCACCTTTTTACTTCATCACCTCTATGGCTCTGCTGACATTAAGTTGTGAATATTAACTGCGGTCTGTGGAAAACACAGATGCTACAACGAGCTCTGGAACCATTAAAATATAACACTTGCCCCTAAAGACCAGTTCACCTTCATATAAATTTCCTTCTCATATCATTTAGTAAAAACTTTTAGGATCTAGCTGAATGAATCCTTGGCTCATCAACTGATCGACTCTAGGCTTTTTTTAAAGCAGACCTTTCAGCAATTTATAGTAGGAAAAGCACAAGTGTTGCTAATAACATTAAAAATGACTCAATTCAAATGTCCCAGTACCAGGACCCTGAAACCATTTCATTTCATTATTTACACCTGTGCTTTTTCGATTGTGGCATGTCAAAATTTCATCAACTGGATAATAACACTCAGTATATTCATACAGGTGTACCGTGTTGGCTTTGTAACCTGACAGTTGTCCCTCTGACTTTGCTGCTACCCTCATGCCAACAAGTAAATTTGGATTCAACAGGATCAAATCCTGTATGAAATTTTAATCTTTTCAAATCCCTTATTAAATCCAATTAGGCTGTTCTTTTAACATTTGCAAGTAACTAAAGTTTTGAATAACTACAACTCAAACACTACAGTTTTGAGTATTAGTCCAATTAATCTCGGCAACCTGTACAAGCAACCCTTAAAGGAGATGAACAGCATAAGATATGAAATGTTGATTAAATATTTCTGACATATTGAAATTAAATACAGCTGTAGCCTATTTTTTATTGCTACTGAAAGTGCAGAATAATAAAAAAAAAATCAAGATGATAAGTTTAAAATGTTGATATGATACAGTCTGAGAGATAATTTCTCTAGTTAATAGTCGCCACTTATGTTGTGTTGATGGACTAAAAAAAACGTTACATTAATGTTACAGAATGGTGGGGGGGTTTTTTCGCTCATAAACAACCTTTAGTTGAGCGCAGACACTGGTTTGTAGGGCACTATCATCAACAGTGAAAAGCTAGCCATTAGGAATTAACAGATTAAAGTGTGAAAGTTACAGTAAGCGCTGGCAAAAATAAGGTCTGCTACACTATCTAGCCTAAATTACTCTTATGCAAACAAAAAAGAACAAGGAGAGACAAAAGGTCCAATAAAATGTTTGTTAGCATCGGCACTTTGCATGTATTTTGCTAAGTGGAAAGCGATTCCAGAATAAAACCGGAACCATACTGAACACTTGCTGCTGCTGCTATCTCAAACCACCTCAAAGTACTCTTTCTTACGTTTTGAGGCTTTTGATACTGTTGACTTTTCTAAGATATAATGATTAGGACAAGCAGACTCAGAGCTCCCTCTTTTTTTTTTTTTTTTACCAAACTCCTTGCTAACTGAGCCTAAAGTTATCAAGATGATCATAGTGACTTCTGTGGCATTCAAAGCATCTCTCCTACAGTTATTTCAGAAATAGCAGCTGACCCATGACCGCTGATGGCAATGGCCTCTGGATAACTTTTGACAGCAGGTCACATGCTGTAATACGACAGGAATATTAAGAACGCCCATCAGTCTTTTTGGGCTCCATCTAGCTTTGACCCCCTAGAAGAATCATCACCTTTCCTGCTAAATGCACTGCACACCAAACCAGTATTACTGTGCTGCCTCAGGAGCAGAGTACAAAATTGCATTTTATGGCAATTTAAGGCCAGGCAAGCAGAAGGGTGAGAAGCAGCAGCCAGGCATGGACAGTTTAATTCACTGAGTTCACACTGCAGACTGTGACAGTCATTTCTAAGGAGGTCTTGAAGAGTCGGCTGCAGATGAAAGGCACAAAATGTTGCTTTGTCAAATGGCTTGTCTCTTGGACTACAGTCAAGCTTTAAAATAATTATGTAAACAGTATCTGTCTGGTCTTTGTCTACAGCATATCTTCCCCGACATTTAACCCAAAGTACAGCCACTTGCTACGGGTGGATCCACAAAAAGCAGATCCACATTAAATTTCAAGTCATGAACTACAGTTTTAGAAACTAGAATAACAGTATAAATGGTTCAGCCTTCACAGTAGCAGGTCAGCTATGTCAAACCCCTTGATGGCGATTTAGTTTCTTCAAGCTGTGTTTTGCACTGCAGAGGCAGAGAATAGCTAGAGACAGCTCTGCAGCTTTGTGTGTAGGTACTGTTGAATGGAGTCCAACATCAACAGGGGCACTGTGTTAGAGGAAAAGTCAGGAAGGAATGGAAGGTGGGAGGTAAGGGAATAAAATACATTGTGTTGATTTTAGGTGTTAGTAATAATAGTGGTAATAAACACCTCGGAAAGAAGAGTACAAAAGCTAAACAGTCAAGACATGTTTTGTTTTATGTGGCTACTGGCCATTTCAGTACCTGGAAGAGGGATGTCAATCTGTTCCCTGAGTGATGACGGCAACATGACACTTTGGCTTTAGATATACTGTACAATGGTGCAGTTTCCTTGCCATTGATATAGGTTCAATGTTATTATTTTTTATCTCCACTATCAAGGGCAGATGCCTTGTGGTTTAGACAATCAGTGGTGCTTTAACAATGTAAATATTTCTGTTGCCTGAACTCTTGTCTATCCATCAGATTATAGTAGAAAAAAACCAGTAAAGTTTAGCTGTCGCATGTAAGAAGTTACTGCGGGTGAGATTATTAAAAGTGAACAAAGAAATTCTTTAGAGCCATATCAACACGATGCAGATGCTTTGGAATTATCGTTCTTATCTTACATTATATTTATTCATTTAGCTGATGTTTTTATCCAAAGCAACTTACAATTGCTATACTTGTCAGAGGTTGCACGCCTCTGGAGCAACTAGGGGTTAAGTGTGTTGCTCAGGGACACAATGGTGGATGGGTTACAGTGGGTTACAGTCTCTCACACGAAAGGCATGTGTCTTATCCATTGCACCATCACCACCCATCTTGGCTTCTGTGAATGTCTTACAAATGTTTTCCTTTTTGAGATTACGTTCAACATCATGTATCATTTGAATTCTTTTTATTCAACTCAAAACCATAATTGGCCTCTTTTTCAAGTTCTGTGTGTAAATGAATTGACCCAGAGACTTGATTCACGTGTCTAATTTTAAAATATTTATGATGGATGGGAAAGTTGTGAAACATAGGACACAGACAAACACTGATAAAGAAGTTGATTGAATTCCCATTTCATTTGTCCTGAACAAAATTAACACTGATGTTTCCTTAGCGCTTACTCGATGCAGATAGATCTTTTTTTAAGAAATTCTAACATGTAGTTTCAGTCATATTTTCCTTCTTCAATTTGTATTTCACTCATGTCTAATCAAAGAAGACACAAATCACTATTAGTCTGTTTCACTGTTTCCAATCTTAATATGTTAATTTATTCAGCCAAGCTGTTCTGAAATATTATTTGAGAGTAAAGATTGTTGATAGTCGTGCCTAGAGTATCAACAGGGGGATATTAACTGCTTTTGGATGGAAAAGGATTGCTACATTTAAGAAAAAAACATTAAGCTTCCTGACTTTGGCTTGTGGAACAGCATCTGAACCTGATGTGAATTCCTTCCCTGCCAAAGTAATGGCGGACTCTTTCAGCACCCGTTTCACTTTTTCCCCTTAAAATATGCTTACGTTTGTGTGTACTGTGCTGTACTTCTCTAAATGTACCACCATCTACCATTTATTTCCCTCTATCTACCCACAGACTGTTTGTGGAAAGCCTCACTCCCCAACCCTGCTGACTTGCTGTCTTCTGTCCTTTTGGCTACAGTTTTGTTATTGTACTCCCCCATAGTTATGTACCTTCTTATTTGCCCCCTGCCATATTTTTTCCACCACTTCCATTGAAGCCCTTTGGCCTTGTATTACCACTGAAAAGCAATATTTTTTCCATCTCATGCATGGGAAGAAACCTCAGTGTTAAAAATAATGCATTGCTTTTGCCTGTTTCACGATCCTCTCACGCTGTGAAAGAGGGACAGACAGGTAAGAGAGAAGAAAGGGCAATAAAAGTGAGAAAAAATTATTAAATGATAAAACTACAACACATCAGTGTTATATGTTTTTCTCACCTTCCAGGCAGCCATTGTTTTTTTTGTCATTGGTTAATTTGGTACACTATAAATGAGTTGTAGCAAAGAACAAAAAGGAGAAGAAGAAGTTTTTCAACCTGATTGTCACTTATGTGATTTCAATAGATTAGCACAACTTTTACTGCGTTAATTTAATTCTCATTTTGTGGTTATTTAGGTGTTAGCATAGATTGAGTGGCTTTGGAGGGAGGCCTAAATGGAGGGGGTTGGATTTTTTTGGTTGGGTTTAAAACACTTTAATTTAAGTCCACCTATACATCATGTGTGATTGGAGTATAAAGATGTAATAAATGGTTTATAAGAGACTTTAATGTCATTTCAAGATCTAATGTGTTTATTCATTTGTTAACAACTATACTGAATGACAAATAGTAAAACACAGTTTTATAATATAAAATGTCTTCATAGAAGAAATTGGAATTGTTGACAAATACTGCCCATAAATAAACACTTAAAATGTCCGGATATCTGCCTACAACTGAATTATTGTTTGCTATAAACTATTTAATTCATGTTTATATACTGATTATACATGATAAATAGGGGAACTTAATGTAGAGGGGTACTGAGAAAGTAGGTTTTCGGGGCCTTTACATAAATGTGAGGGTGAAAGACATAAAGACAGAAAATGACGGAGGGAAACGGTCAAGGAAGCAGTAAAAATAATAGTACATTGTATTAAAATGTGCTATAACCTCTATTAAACTTTGTCTTTGTCTGTCTCTCAGTCCTCGGCCCTCAGGATCTGCGGTTGGTCCGGATGACCGACGTCTCTCTCCAGGTTGAGTGGGAGTCAGTTCGTGGGGCAGAGTATTACATTTTGACATATCATCCCAAAGACGATGAGAGTGCCCTAGAGCAAGTAGGATTTTGTCATATCAGTAGGTGTGTCAAATAAAGGTTACATAAGGTGTTTTAAAAACACATTATTTTCAACCCACTGTATCCTAGGTTCAGGTTCCCAACACAGAGAACTCCTACCTCATCACAGGACTGTCTCCTGGGGTCACCTACATTGTCCAGGTGTATGCCGTCATCAAAGAAATCCAAAGTGAAGCAGACAAGATTGAAGCTACCACAGGTGAGCAGGGGCTGCTGTGATCAGCACTAAAAGTAACAGCCAGCTTCTTCTTTAAATGAGAGTAATGCAGAATTAGATCCATTACTGGTGGAATAGGGCTGGGTGCAGCATGTTGCCTTTAACAGTGTACGTGGTTTAGGGCGAAGGCAGATGTGACCTATTAAAGACTCATGTGGCAGGGAGGTATGGCCTGCAGGTCTGAATGATTTAGGTTGATTTTCTGTGGATTAAATGGTCAAATTTGAGGTCACAAGAAAGTACATGTGTGAGGAGGCATGAAAACACTAATATGTCAAGCTCTTAAATGTTTAGAAGACAGAGGTGTCGCAGATTAAGAATCTAGATTTCAGGCAAGAGACAAGGAAATGGCAAGAAACTGACTTTGCACATTTGAACAATAAAACCTTTTGATGTTCCTTCTTGATATGGGCGGTCACCTGTTTATTCATGAATGAACAGTCTGTTCCACTCGTGTTGAATAATGAGAGTTTTTCTCCTGTATTTAAATCGACCGTGTATGTCTTTTACGCAGATGCTACGCTAAAAAGCAGTGAACACGCTGAAGTCTGTCATTACTTAGCGTTTCATTAAGCGCTGGTTTGTTAACCATTTAATTTAAAGGAAATAGCTCCACGGATGTGTTTAGTGGAAATCGGACTTGCTCATAGATGTGGTAGAGACAGATGTAAAGAGAAAGAGATTACTAGACAGGATTGGTGGGTGTGAGTGAGACAGACAGACAGACAGAGGGACAGACTGAGTTTGATTGTAACGCGTGGTTAGCCTGGTTAGCCATGGAAAACCTCACATAGCACGGCATTCCCATATGGCCATGAGAAAACACTCCATCATCTGGCTTATGGTTGTCTGAGGAGTATACAGCATGAGGCAGACATTCACTGGTTACATAGTTCTCAACTTCAAACGATGATCTACTTCAAAGGAGGGTTTAAGTGAATGTTTTTCTTTTCCCCTTAGAACAACACAAGGGCTTGCATAAAAAATGCTAACCCTTTCCATTTGGTACCATTTGTTTTGTTTTGATAGTTATGTCTTTTTTTCACCATATGCTGCAAATCCTGACATTCCTCCCTCCCGCTATGCTAATATTCAAAATGGTACCTCTCTGTACATATTGTTTCACATATTTATGAAATGACATATGTGTTGAAAAGTGCTTTAGTGCTTCTAATCTATACCACTGTCTGGCTGTATAGTGTATCACAGTATCATAGCATAGGTTAAGCCAGTGATTATTGTTAACATACTGATATTTTTTACTTCTTTGACTTTAGTGCCATGGGCCAAAACTTGACAGAAGCACAATAATATAAATGCATTGTTTACACTGTTGTGTAAGACTGTGCAGGTAGGTATGGTTTTCACAGCATATTGTAGGACAGGGAATAGCTTGTTATTTATAGGCCAAAATACAAATGTTCTAATATCATGTTTGGTTATGATATTTTCTTGATGCCCAAAAGTGAAATTCCTGCTTGGGCCTCTCCCCAGGAAGGTAACATGCCATGGTGCAATTGATTCATCTTCTGGCTCAAGGACATGGGAGCAGAGAAGTGCAGATGCTTGTATTTACAGGGGCTTTAATGCAGGGTTTCCGGTTTAAGGGTCATGTCTGTACTCCCAGTTCCACCTTGTTGTGCAACACTTGTATCCTTCCCAGATGTCTCAGCTATTGATGACATCCGAGTTCTTGGCCAGACAGAAGTCTCTATCCAGGTGGATTGGAAGAACCCACCAGCTAAGGTGGACCACTTCAGGCTCACACACACTGACCCGGCAGGACAGGAGGAGGAGCTGAACGTACAGATGAGCCAAGAGGCGCGCACCAAACACACTATTGTGGGTAAGTAACAGACAGAACGCAAGTTTTGTTATGCTCTTGTCTTAAAGTCTCTCCGGTTGGCTAACCAGGGTCCAGTAATGGATGTAACTTGAGCTCGGCTTAAAATGAAGAGCATCTGCTGTCTTTGCCCCTAAATTCTGTAATAATTTACCTCTCTGTCTAGATCATCAGATTCAATTGACATTTCTCATATGAGACAAGTCTCACATATACTTTTCTTTACTGATGTTTTGTTCTTTTGTTGATGTTATTTCTGTTTTGTTTTTTTGTTGCTTTCATGCCTCTTTGATGCTTTACATACATACAGTGAATATCCACACTCATGCACACATACAGTGTATATTTGTAAATACATTTCTGAATTGTATCAAATGATCAATATATTATATAATGCAGAATTGTATGAAATGTAACTCATAATAAAAAATGTGAAAATCTTGTATAGTTATGTCACATATGTTATTATCAGTTACATACATTAAAATATTAAGTAGATTAAGATTACATTCATGTAATAGTATAGAGCAGAGGTTCCTCACCCACCCATAGAGCCCTTAAAATGAAGCAATGTCTACTTGAGAAACTTCATCATAGGTTTTGGTTATGATCAGAGTAACCAAAATGTCTGACAAGAGGAAAGTATCAAGTATCTCGCAAGAAAAAAAAGTCAGATAAAGTAAACATGTGGCATAATGGTGTAATAGAAATATTTCCACTATAGACCTCTCAGCGGCTCCCGACCCCCAAGTAGGGAACTACTGGTATTGAATATTATATTGACCACAGTTCATTGCATCTTCGAGTTTTTAAAATGAAAAAAATGTGTCATTCTGCAGGCCTTTTTCCAGGAACAGAGTACCAGATCTCAGTGCAGGCCATCAAAGGAACTACTGAGGGAAAATCTTCCTCGGTTACTGGTGCCACAGGTTAGTGTCAATACATCAGCGATCCATTTAACCTAATGTGTTACTCAATGACCAGCGCCTGAGCAAATTCTGTATATTATCAGTTAGCACAAAATGGGCTTAATTTTTCCCAGATGGACTACCGCTGGACGGAAATTGCAGAGACTTGCGCTTGTCCTACCACTGACTGTGTCTGAATGGGATGACACTTACTTAATGATAGATCAGCGACATGTGGAAGGAAACACAGTGAAAGAAACAGTGAGGATTTCCATATTCCATTTAGTTTTGAATTGGGTGAAGCATCAAAGACAGCTCTTAGCTCTTGTCAATCCACCTATAATTCACCCGTGGTCAGAACTTAATAGGGAAAACACATAATCTGTCACACACAATACTGACTGTATGATACAACCTGGTATTACCTTCCACACAAAGCCAATTATAATACCGTAATGCATACAACCAGCAAGGAGCACGATTTGGGTCAATGATGGAGGGCTGGAATTTACAGCCTAATAATCTGGATAGGTCCAAATGACTATGGTGAACATGGTCACCAAGGGTAACATGATGCGAACGGTGTAACAACTATAAGATGCTCCCTGATGGTTGAGGTGAGAAGGTCCATGATTTACAGAGTCCATCTGGTAATGTTGGATTTTAGCAGTGTGGCATTGAGCTGGACGCATTTGGTCTAACCACGTTTTGGACTAGTTTTAGGACGTGAGGAGGAATTCATTTTATAGTTTCACTTTAACAGCTGGTCACTACATGCGGTTGCTTTAAAGTTGTTATTTAAGTGACTGACAAATGATCCATGATGCGTGCCATGGTCTCCAGTTACTCTCATTACTCTGCTCATTTGTGCTTTGTTATTTTCTACTTTTCTGTCTCTCATTTCCCTTCCTTTCTTTCCTCCTTTACCTTCACTTTCATCCACCCTAAGAGCTCAGTTCAAAAGCAGTCTCCAGGTTGATGGCTCTTCGTTTTTTAGACCCCGAGGCAGCCAATTTAATAGTTTTTAGTCATCAGTTAGCTAGGTACTTTCAAGACCTCAACTCTCTTCTGTTGCAGCCAGTCAGGTACTCAAGGGCCCCTGTCAGTGCTAATCTTTTTTTCTGTGTGTGTGTGTGCCACCTACTCGTGTAGTAATTATGTGTGTGTGTGTGTGTGTGTGTTGGTGTTGGTGTGAATGTGCTAATCTACACCAGACAGACAGTGGCTTGTCTCTACTCCAGTAGCTACAATCCTTCATTTCAGGTGTTTCACGAAAAAGGCTTAGGGGTGATTGAGGGGGATAGTCTTCAGCTCTATTTGCCAGCAGGGATGTGCTGGTTTCATGAAGACTGGCATGGCAAAACAGAGAGCATACTCACCTATTATCTCACAGAACATGCTGTTTGCATTGGTGCATGGTTATGTACAGTGAGAGATAAAAGGAACATAAGGAGGAAACACGCAAAAAACAGAGCAACAGCAATAACGAAAAGTAAGTGCTATGATTACAGCTGGAAATAACAGCATAGGGACAATAAGGAAGAATTAGAAATAAAAATATTTATAGGAAAATCTTGATAAAGAATAATGCAGGATATTAAAGAAATGAGTCACAAAGAGGCAATTTCGATGACATGTTATGAAACTTCATAGAGGATATCGCTGACTCCTTCCATTATAGAAGATCCACTGTAAAAAGACATTTCTGTATTTTCAAATCGTTTTTACCATCTGTCTTCCACTTGTTCTCATGTTTCTCTTTCTCAAATTCTTTCAAAGTTCACCGTTCGTATGTTTTGTATCATATTTATTTTTCCTGACTTTCCTGACCACCAATAAAATAAAATAAATTAAATAGACACATAAATAAATGAACCATTGAAACCATGAACCATTGTGGGTATTTATTTATGTTGTTTCTTCAAGATGAATTTGATTTTGATTTGTTTTTATTGATAGCAACACTTTGAATGGTGGTGGAACATGGTGTTAGTATTCATTATGGCCTTGTAACTTGTTAAATGT
>NC_060155.1:15608889-15637212 GCF_021292245.1 Micropterus dolomieu | reverse complement strand
GTGTGTGTGTGTGTGTGTGTTGGTGTTGGTGTGAATGTGCTAATCTACACCAGACAGACAGTGGCTTGTCTCTACTCCAGTAGCTACAATCCTTCATTTCAGGTGTTTCACGAAAAAGGCTTAGGGGTGATTGAGGGGGATAGTCTTCAGCTCTATTTGCCAGCAGGGATGTGCTGGTTTCATGAAGACTGGCATGGCAAAACAGAGAGCATACTCACCTATTATCTCACAGAACATGCTGTTTGCATTGGTGCATGGTTATGTACAGTGAGAGATAAAAGGAACATAAGGAGGAAACACGCAAAAAACAGAGCAACAGCAATAACGAAAAGTAAGTGCTATGATTACAGCTGGAAATAACAGCATAGGGACAATAAGGAAGAATTAGAAATAAAAATATTTATAGGAAAATCTTGATAAAGAATAATGCAGGATATTAAAGAAATGAGTCACAAAGAGGCAATTTCGATGACATGTTATGAAACTTCATAGAGGATATCGCTGACTCCTTCCATTATAGAAGATCCACTGTAAAAAGACATTTCTGTATTTTCAAATCGTTTTTACCATCTGTCTTCCACTTGTTCTCATGTTTCTCTTTCTCAAATTCTTTCAAAGTTCACCGTTCGTATGTTTTGTATCATATTTATTTTTCCTGACTTTCCTGACCACCAATAAAATAAAATAAATTAAATAGACACATAAATAAATGAACCATTGAAACCATGAACCATTGTGGGTATTTATTTATGTTGTTTCTTCAAGATGAATTTGATTTTGATTTGTTTTTATTGATAGCAACACTTTGAATGGTGGTGGAACATGGTGTTAGTATTCATTATGGCCTTGTAACTTGTTAAATGTGAAGACTACAGTATGTCTAGTTCTTGAATTGCGCTATATTTAATATGTATGATGCATCCACTGTGGTTCCTTTTTCAGCCTGTAGTGTGTTGGAATTATGCTGGTCTTGCAGAATTTGTGCAGTCTATATATATGTATATGTGTGTGTGTGTGTGTGTGTGTGTGTGAGATTCGGTGGGTGGCTGTATGGCGTCCTTTAACTGTCATCAGTACAATGACAGCTAACATTTAGGAAACACCAGAACCAAAGGGATCTGTACTTGGAGCAGACATTACATAGTCACTAACCTGCCAAAAGATTATAAGGCATATAAACACAACATACCACGGCTGCTGCTGCTGATTCAGTTTCAATAAAGTCACCACCTAGCCCCGTATAACCAAAAGCAGATGGGTTTGGCTTTGGTAGAGGACTTGAATGTTTAGTCTTTATGTTATCTGGACACGCTATAGCACCTCATGTTCTCCAGTGGGAGTACTCTGTCTGCTCAGACGCTGTCCATCAGCGCTTTCTGAGCCAGCTCTGTACAGTAGATGCCAGAAAAATGACGTGAAAATGTGAGAAGGGACATTTTCTAACTCTAACCCCTCCTTGTCTGTTCATTCTGTTGGGGTGGTAAGAAACAGCTCTGTTGGCCTGTTCGTGTGGTTACGGTACAGTAAAGTTACTGTTTGTGCCTTCCACTTGTTGTGGCATTTGGAGGAGGACCTGTCATTTGTGCCCTTATGGATATATACAGCACCGTACACAGCACCATATCCTCAAAAGTGTGTTTTTTCAGTAACTGTTTACAATTGGTGTGTGGCTGTACCGAGGCCACACTTACATTTACATTTATTCATTTAGCTGACGCTTTTATCCAAAGCGACTTATAATTGTTATGTCAGAGGTCGCACACCTCTGGAGCAACTAGGGGTTAAGTGTCTTGCTCAGGGACACAATGGTGGATGTCTCACAGTGGTAATCGAACCCAGGTCTCCACCACCGCTTCTTCATGTGATTCAGACATAACATGTACACAATTAGATGATATTCACATACAATTAGAAATGTGATGTAAACTGATTTATATTATTTTAAAGGGTAATAATATATTGGTACTTACTGGTGATTTAACAGCATTAGTACAGGCTTCATTAAAAAAAATACAAAAAGAACACTGTAGGTCTAATGGTGCGTTTATCAAAACTGAAATGCGCATGCCTGCTAGTGCAGTGGATGGATAATGAGAGGATCATTTATGATGGCAAAAGGAGCAATAGATATAATCCATGTTGTATGTTACTTCTACTTCTAGATGTGGCAAATAGACAACTTATTTCTGTAACAAAGAATCATGAGCTGCTTATGGTACAAATAGATCGTTGGACAAAAAAACCCTCTGGTAGTCAGGGGACCTGCAACAAAACGTGTCCCACCTGACATACTGTAGTCTCTAAAACAATGGCACCTATTGGCACACATATTTTACCTCAGCGCCATCAGCAGACATGGCTTCCACTGTACAGTGAGGCTATGAAGCTGTGAGGCTGTAAATGATGAAAGACTGCCTATTACTGTGTGCCTTGTGGTCCATGTCTCTGCTGAACATGCCACCCATAATGGATAAGCTGTTTTCCAAGCCACAGCTCATGTTCTCTAGCCCGGTAGCCACTGTCACTACGCAGCTAGTGGGGTAGAGCGTCTGGAGAAACTCGATCCATCATACACTGTAAGTTCAGAGCAAATGCAAGGCGCCCTCAGAAATTAGAAGTGCTTGGAAAAAAAGATCTAATAACATAGAATACATCATACAGCCAAGGCAGCCTATAAGAGCAAAAGGAACTGCAGCAGTAGGACATTTGGTGTAAGGGGTAAAAAGCAATTGCAGACTTTCCTTCAAACTGTCAAATGCTTTTAACTTTCCTAGTTCATTTGGGCTGTCTGATTGTTTTAAGTCAATTCAAAACCCATTCATTTAATTTCCTTTAAGTGAATTGAGAGGACATCTGTAGCAAATATCAAGTTGGCTTATGTAGCATAATATATGATTTTAGAAAAAGCAAGTTTCATCCTCTTCAGACTGACTCTAGCAAAGGAGTGTTGTTATTAAAAGGTTACGATTTATAAATGGCTGCTCTCAAGAGGTTTACCTTTTCTGCTGTTTTCAGGCCTGTTTTCGTCCAGCGTTGTCTTCACTGGGGACAAACAGACAGAGAGCACTATTTCTGGATAGAAAACAATACAACTTCAGATGTTGCAGGCTATACTGTATGGTGATTAGACATTTTCTCTTAAAACTATCTAGACATGTCAATGTGCACTTTTTTAAAACAATTTCAAAGCCACTGCTAGTGCCACTGAAATTCAATTACTAGTATGTGTGACAACCATGTCCCTGTGGCTGCCAAACTACAAGATGCAAACACAATCTGCCCCATGGCCTGATCATACTCACACAGTTCTGGTGTGAAACAATGAAAGTCTGTGGGAACGTTCTGCGATATAACAAATGTTAAGAGTACCACGTCTATGAACAGACCAACATAATACATCTGTCACAAACACGATGATTTGGTACAAACTGCTTATGATTTTTTTATGAATTTTTTGTATTAAGTTAAAGCAATGTTAATCAGTAATTGTAATTTGATAAAAAAAACAGCTTTTATTATCATGGTACACTGAATTGTAATAGGATGAATGGCGTCTCTGTCATTGCCACTCTGGGCCGAGGAGCCTGGTAAAGTGCTGTGTAACATTGAAATCTCAGGGAGGATCTATTGCGAGAAGAGCAAAATGCTTTATAGCACCATATCACACCAACAAAACTCTTCAACAAGCAAGCTATGAGAAGAAGCAAAAAGTATATAATGTACAATGTAAGTTCTTTGGAAGAAGCTAGCTGGGTATTCTCAGTATCAATATCATGGCAGAGGTTGCAAAGAGACCGAAGAAGATGTTGGCGAAGAGAGAAAGGGAGAGTGACGGAGCAAGAGACCAGACATAAGTTAATATCAGGCTTTTACTCATTGGTGTGAGTTAAAAGAGCTGAAATGATGCAGGACAGATGCCGAGCTGGCCTTCTTTCTGTTGGCCTAGTAAGTAATAACTTATTAGCTGGCTTACTGCGACTTGTGGTGTTGCACTTGCTTGATGTTTGGCTGTGTTAGCAAAGTTGTCAACTTGAGCCAGAGGTTTCACAGACAGAGGTTTAGCCACTAGCTATAAATCTTGAGTTGATGTCTCTGACTTGCTAGATAACACACGTATATATCAGTAATGTTAATGTGCTTTTACATTTGTTGCCGTCTGGCCTTGTTGGTTAGCTTGCCACCCAAGTTGCAAGCAACATTATGCTGCTGCTGGTGGAGAGCGGTGCCGCAGCCGGGCGAGCAGGCAACATAACCGGGCAGCAGCCTCTATAAATGTAGCTAACAGCAGAGGTGAAGAGACTGAGGAAACTAAGAAGAGAAAAAGGGAGTAATCAAGCAAGAGGCTCCCAGGCTTTGGCAAGAGCTTTGTGAAATAAAAAGACTAGGGAGTTAATAACTTATTAGCTTTTGCACTTGTTGGTGTGTTAGCAAAGTTGTGGACCTTTTTTTGATCATAAGTAATGTAATCATAACAAATGCACGTGTACAGATGTCCTTAAGACAGCGGTGAATTACACTAACAAATACAATAACATTACAATAACAGTAGGGCTAAAAAATCACACAAAAAACCCAAATCTTCCATAATGTTACTTTAATGTCTCTTTATAGTCTCCAGGATAGTATTTAAAGAAACTGGACCAAACATTTAGAGGGATACCTACTACATGCTGTGTCATTTTGAATGTACACAATGTGATTTTCAACACGATGAGCGGATATGCACTTTCTGGGCTCCCTCAGTAGCACTCACTTAAGGTACTTAGACTACTGAATGAATCTAATTTTTAGGCCTTGGAGAAAACACTCAAAAGTAATAAAATAGAGCTATTATAAATTCTTTCTGTGGTTTAGCTCATGACAGACTGTCAAGCGGTGCAGCCACAAGGACGGAAAAGTGACAACAAGAGAGGATAGAAAAAGAGGGGATATAGAGTTAGACATTTGCAAAGCTCCTTTATACTCCTGGATGCATCTTCAATCAGTTTTCATGATGGCAGACTGCTCACTGACACAAGACTGACCTCGACTCAGCCACTGCCCCAGAGGGATAATCCTAAATGATGATTGCTTTTACATTTCCCTTCCCTTCCTTTGTGTCTCCCTTACTATGCCTCTGTGACTCTTATTTTTTGTCTCCCTCCCTCTCTTTGTTGCCCTCTCTCTTCTCTTTCATCATGAGTTCCTTGACAGAGACTAACACCCATCCACTCACACATGCACCACCAACTGCTCCTCCTGCGTCTGCCGTATATCCCCTGTGATTCCTCAAGCCCGCTGACTTTTCAAACAGAGAGCTCTGTGTTCTGCTGTGCTCCTGTGTCCTCTTCCCACTGCAGCTCACCCTGTGGAGCTCAGTGAACAGACCATGAGGTTGGGTTATGTGCTAGCAATGTTCTTTTGAAGAGTTTCACAGAGCTCTTCTCTTGAGTACACACTTTCCTTTGGTTCCTCTGTCATCTTCAGTGTCCATACAAAACAAAATATGGATAACAAGCTTACGTATATTTATTTTGGAAAAGTTCTGTGTGCCACATATACATACTTCAATAACAGTCAATATTTGTTTTTAAAATATGAGGTCGATCATCCCCCCATTGAGTTGTTTCTTGTTAAAAACAAAGCGTGTCACCAGGAGGCACTCCTAGGGATGCTTTCCGTAATGTTGTTAGACACCTTGTATAACAGTCTGAGCCTGTAAGTATCAAAAAGAAGCACGTTTGTGGACTTTAATTTTGACAGACGCAATTGAGCCAATATTGCAGCCACCACAGCTGATTGTCCTGCACGGATTCCAAAACTTTTTGTACCTGCTAGTCTTTTTGACATGGTTTAAAAATAAATTGTTCTTTCCACACATCTTATGCTGCATGCTCCTGCTGTAACTGCTAGTACTACTACTGTTGCTAGGCTTTTTCCATTTACTGCCCAATTGTCCCTGTGTTCCATGTATATTTGTTTGTTTGTTTTTGTTTTGTTTTGGGGGTTTTCTTCTTTTTTCATGATTGTGTTGTTTATGTACAGTATATCCTATATCTCAGGTAGATGTCTCCTGGTTTTTGTACCTTGGGTGCATTTGCTCAACCGAGTTTCTACAGCCAAAGTGGATGGACTGGAAGCATCAGTGAAGACGAACTCCTCCTTTTTTATTTGTCTGCATGTTTTTCATGTATACACACATGCTTTTTCACCTTCTTTAGACATCGATGCTCCTACTAACCTGGTCACAACTGAAGTAACCGAAGACACTGCAACAGTTTCATGGGATCGAGTCCAGGCAGAAATAGAAGGCTACATGTTGACCTACACCTCTGGTGAGGCCTCCAGTGCAGAGATCCCTGTAGGCCGTGACAGCACCTCATACAGGCTGATTGGCTTGAGGCCTGGAGTTCTCCACACTGTCTACATCTGGGCCTTCAAGGGAGACAAAGTCAGCAGGAAGAGTTCAACAGAAGCTGAAACAGGTAAACTTTGAATGGGACACTTGTTCATTGAAGGAGTAATCGATGGATTTGATCTTTTATGCGTTTCCACAATTAAAGACTTCACAGATGACATTTATATAAATGCCAGACAAATATGTTTAAAGGGTCTGGTGTATGATATGAAGTCAACAAAGAATTCCACAAAGGTAAGACATAAGTGATAAACTACTAATATTTTAGTTTGAACACAGTTTAAGATGTGCAATGTAAGAACAAATATTTTTATCCTCTGTACACTTTTTCAGTGACCTCACAATGACCTTTTATTCTCAGATATCTCAAGTGTTCCTACACAGATTCTTTTCTGTATTTCTTAGCAGCCTGAGGGAAATATGTTATATGTTAATATGTTATAAGTGTCTCTTTTTCTTTAGGTCCTTTGTGTAAGACGCTCTTACCTCAAATAGCCCTTATGTACACACCAATCATTTCCTTTTGATCTTCTCTGTGTCAGTTTTATGCACAATTTTACTTGGTGACAGGAAGCAAGAAGCATCACAGTAGACATTTTACACTTAGCAAACGAACTGCACTTGGCAGTTAGCTTGAAATTTGAACTCTCACCAAAAAAGGCTATTTAACATAATTACGCTGGACTCCACATTTAAAGGCGGTTGAGTTTAGCCTGGGGATGAATATCTGAAAGACGTTTAAGAAGAGCCAATTTTACCTAGTCAACAAAGCCAGCTATTTTGTTTCTCTTGTGTTCTCCTGTCTCTTAATTTTTGCTATTGTGAACTTTAGCAGCTGTCGCTGTCTGCATTAATTTATATTACTGAAGAAAGGCAGCAGAAGAACACTTTTGAGTTCTGACTGGCATATATCCAAATTGCTTTAATAATTCAGTTTAACACGGGGACCAAAACTGTTGGGGCATACTCAGCAGCACAGTGGTAATGATATCTGATATGGTTAGGAATTCAGTATGAGCAGCAAATATAAATCCACAGTTACTGTAATTAATAATTGATCATCACAATATTTTAAGAATTTATTGGAATTGCGCTTCTGCAGGTGTCTGGTATGTTGTGATGTGTGTGTTTGTGTGTGTGTGTGTGTGTGTGTGTGTGTGCGTCTAAAAGCAGGAATGCCTTTACTTTGTGCCGCTAAGGGCTTCCATTACTTTTAGCCAAATGGGTAAAACATGAGTTGATTTGTTTGCTTAATATACCTGTCTTTCCATTTTTTTCTATTTTTATACACATTTCAATTTTTATTCAGGTTCCATTTTCAGAGTTGTACTGGTGCCTTTTGATGAGGGAAGCAGAAATGTTATCTCCAGTAACCTCACTCATGCAGCAACCAGTGGGAGAGCACATTTATGCAAATATCTGAAGTAGCTTGAAACTTACTTTGCGAGCTGGTGATGTTAACTGCTGGTTGCTGTTGAATTAACTATAACATGAGTGATATTATTAAATTATTATTTTGTCATGACAAATGAGAAGGAGCTAATAATTTCACAGATGTGTGAGATTATTTAATTTATGCATATGGTGTACACAATCCGTGATAAAATCAAAGGGCTGTGCTTTTTTTAAGTGGGCTCTTTCTTACCTGCAATGAATGCAAACATTCAGAGTGATATAGAACAGCAAAGAGGCAAGATACATTATGCGATTCATCTTGAAGCCAAACCAGTGAAACTGTATCACATCAGTGGTTCAGATTTTTCTTAACAAGAACAAACAGTGTTCTGTCACCATCTGTTGTTTGCAATAGTAGTTTGCATGTTCTTTAATTAACATAACTTATAGTATACTCTTAGTAGCCTGCATACATGACTAACGTGTGATATGACGTCAAACTTGGATTCAAAACCTCAACAGAATAAAATGTCACATAATTTAAACATTTGTTAAATAACCGTTAATGATTGTTTCTAAAAAGTGTTCATCTTCTTGATGAGAAAATGACTACTTCTGGTTAAAGGACCCCAAAAAAACCCCTCCAAACTACATTATACTGATTTGGATCAGCTATGTGTAGTTCTTGTTAGGTTTGCACTGGATGCAGTGATACCCGATTAGTAGTCCGTACTAACCATAACTCCCCATACAGAGCTGGACGCTCCTGCTAACGTCTTGGCCCAAGATGAAACAGAGTCCAGCTTCAGGGTGTCCTGGGATCACACCCAGGCAGAAATTGATGGCTACGTCCTAACTTACAGCTCCTCTGAGGGTTCAAGTGAAGAAATCCCAATTGGGTCTGACAGTTCTTCATACATGCTGTCCAGCCTGAGGCCAGGTGTCCTCTACACGGTGTACATCTGGGCCATCAAGGGGGGCAAAGTCAGCAGGAAGATCTCAACACAAGCTGAGACAGGTCACACATCTAAGACTTTCTTCCAAAGCTCTTACCAGCTAATGCCAAATTTAGGGTGAAATGCTAATCTACATGCACTGGTAGGGTTTAGGCACCTTAAAACATTTTGATAAGACAACTTCAAAGACAAGTAAGTTTCACAACCTTTTTATTTTTCTAGATGGTTACCTTACCAACAACTGTTTTAGATGTAACTTTAAACCATTAATAGACCAATAGACCAATCAGTCTATTTCTAAAACACAACTCTCCTACTAATGCTCCTACTAAGCTCTTGGCCAAAGGTGAAAAAAAGAGCTGGTACAGCTCATTTGTAGTTTGCACCAGTAATGTATTAATATCCTCTACTAACATGTCCCTCTAGAACTGGATGCTCCTGCTAACCTCTCAGCTCGAGATGAAACAGAGTCCAGCTTCAGCGTGTCATGGGATCCAGCCCAGTCCGAAATAGATGGCTACATCTTAACCTACAGTTCTTCAGAGGGCTCTAGTGGCGAGATTCCAGTGGGGCCTGACAGCACCTCTTACATGCTGACTAGTTTAAGGCCTGGCGTCTTCTACACTGTCTACATCTGGGCCATCAAAGGAAACAAAGCCAGCAAGAAGATCTCGACACAAGCTGAGACAGGTCTCAAATCTACCATTTTCTGTTGAACCCAGTTAAAGCTGTTGAAATACTCACCTCTTTTGTGTTTATGTTTAATACATTGTGTTTTGACAAGACTTCTCCATTGTAAACCCCAAAAGAAAATGTGTTTCTCACATGGTAGACTATTCAGAATCAGCTTGTTTTCCAATCTATCTACTTGCCAACTTCTTATGCGGGTCACGGCTAGCAAAGCAGCCCGGACATCCTTTTTCCCAACAACTTACTCCATCTCCAGCGTGTCCTGCAGTCTCCCCTCAGTCAGCCATGTGGTGAGCATAAGGATGCACTCAGGGCCAAGGCCCATACTTTCAAGTGACCAAAACAACTCTACCTGCTACTGTGGAAGAGAAGCCACTGCATTCATTGTTCCTCTCAGACACTTCTCTCTGTCATGCAGACAGAGGCCAGCCAACATGTTGGGGAACCTCATGTCAGTTAGCCTCTTGGAGCCAACAATATGATCATTTCAGTTGCATGTACTGTGCTACCCAATGTTTGTGACCAGAGATGGAGGACGAGTTGAAGATTGACTTGGGGAATTCAGAGCTTTGGCTCAGCTCTCTCTTCATTAGCAGGATCTGATATGTTTTCATTGCTACATCCAATTCCCCTAATGTTTCATCTTTCTCCTACACTCTATCTCGTTTGTAAAATCCCAATTTACCTGGATCCCTGCTTGGAGCAGCTGCCTATTTATCTTAATAAGACAAGACACATTTTACCAGAAGAGGACTGTGGAAGCCTCGGTCTGACAGCCTCAGTCTGACAGCCTTTTTCACTCCTCCTGTCCACCACAATGATCTTGGGGTGACAAGCACTCTTTGCTCTTCTAACAGGTAATGCACCCCGCCCAACTTCTATGAGCTAGGTTCACCGCAAGCCTGGCTCCAGGAATGGGCTCTAACCCTTGACTCCATATTCAAAACTGGGTTCTCAATATAATCTCTTGGCCCATCACCAGTGTTTCGGGAGTCAGTGGGCAGTCAAAACTCAGTGGATACATGTTTACCTACAGTTCTGATGAGAGCTCAAGTATACAGACACCTTTTGGACCCCATGCTGTCTTTTACAAGCTTACTGAGTCCTTGTGTCCTTTTCATTTACATTTGGGCTGTGAGGAGGCACAAAGCTAATGGGAAGATTTAAACATATATCTTATCTCATATATATAGAGGGCATCTAGATGCAATATATGAAAGTAGACATTCTCCTTGTAATTACCATGATATTACTAATATTTTAGCAGATGCATGTCTGTTCACCGTGGATGAGAAATGAAACAATACATAATGTAGTTTGCATCAGTAGTGTATTAACCACTTCCACTAACATCTTCCTCTAGAACTGGATGCTCCTGCTAACCTCTTAGCCCGAGATGAAACAGAGTCCAGCTTCAGCGTGTCATGGGATCCAGTCCTGGCAGACATTGATAGCTACGTCCTTACCTACAGCTCCTCCGAGGGCTCTAGTGAGGAAATCCCAGTCGGGTCTGACAGCACCTCTTACAGGCTGACTGGCCTGAGGCCTGGGGTCTTCTACACTGCCTACATCTGGGCCATCAAGGGGAGGAAAGCCAGCAGGAAGATTTCAACAAAAGCTGAGACAGGTTAATATGCTATGAACAGGCAGGTTTTTTTTTTGGTAATAATAAGGGGAGGCAATAATCAGATTTTTATATAAGCCAACTATGAGAATGAGTGTGTTAATGCAAAACACCCGCTGTATAAGCAGGGCTGGAAATTGGAGGAGGAACACTCTGTGCAACAGCCATAAGCACTACTGCTATAGCACTGTTTAAAAAATGCTGTGATCTTAGCACAAAGCACGAAAAGTTCCAGTTATTTTTGCATACACAAACTCAAACAGATTACTGCTCTATTACTGTCTGTCTGATAATGCTGATTTGCAGTCAATTAGGGTCTGCCACATATGGCCCTCGTTTTAGGGAATATTGGTTCTACAGAAGCACTAATAGGCAGGATCTTGGAGCAGTATTGTGTACAGAAGCAAGAAAGTCACCTTTCAGATGAAGAGGACACAAACTACAGTAATTTCATTCCTATAGACTTGATAAGAAATTATTTTATTTTACTTTATTTTATGATGAAAAACAGCATTGAAGTTAGTTGTGGATCCCTGCACCCGTAGATGTATTTTACTTCTTTAATGTAAATGTTTAATCTGACAATACTGGAAACACTTGTATTCACAGGGGTCAGGTTTAAGTATCAGAGGTCAGGGAATACATCTGGGTTGTTTCGTTAGTACAGAGGTACTTGCATCATGTGTGAGCAGTAACTTTTTAATACATCAGTATAACCCTTAAAACTGCTGATAGTCTCAAAAACAGTAATTCAGTCAATGTTAATCATCTACTATATTTTTTAGACACCTGCAAACCAAGTGAACTTGGTGTGGCTTAATTTGTTAATCTAATAATAATGATGCTTTTGATTTTATGTACACACAAAAAAGCGATCCATCAATTCTTAGACCATATGACCTTTGATTTAGTCAGAACTTGTTTTCTCTAAACATCTCAACTGTCAGGAAGCACCAAAACTCCTGCTCTGGCAGGAAATGGTTCCCATAGGCCAGGCCAGGTCACCGAGTATGTCTTGCAACTTAGTGTGGGGTAAAAATAGCAGAGGCAGCACATGGTGAATGAGTTACAACAGGGGTATCTTTGTGTGAGCCAGATGAACTGTAAAATCACCTGGGAGCTCTAAGTGAAAGCTGGATCTTTTTCAATTAGGCAGCAAATGGCAGAGTTTTGGATTATAAACTTGTCTGGCCATAACTCATTAGGAACCATCAGGGGCTGCAAAATCAACACAGCGTTGGGTTCTGATAGGAAAGCCATTGTGTCAAAAGATAACATCTGGGACACATAAAAGCATGTGTTACTACAATTGTGACTTTATTGGACTAAGTAACAAGCACCATTAACGTGTCAGTTAAAATTGTCTCCAACCAACATCACTGCGTTTTACAGACTATTGATACCAGTGGTTCTACTAAATTTGTCACTATTCACACAATTTTTTACAGTAACAATTTAATTACCAGTAAAGCAGTTTAATTTTTTCAGCTACAATAAAACTGGCAATTGGTTGAATATAAATTGAAGACAGTGTTTTTACCAGAAGAGAACTGAAAGTATGACTCTTGACTTATAAATAATAATTGTGTGGGCTGATATTGTTCGTCATGCTGACATAAACTTCCTCTAATTTCTTGAGCTACGGGACGTCAAGGCCCCCACTGTTACAGCAGGCGTCTTCATGTCGGACAAATTATTTCAGCGTCTATTTCAGGTCAAACCGCCAAAGCATTTAAATAAGGCAGAGGAATAACTGCCAGTTTATCTGCAGAGGCAGATTGTAACTCTGCAGGTGGATGGTAGTCATCTCTGGTGTTGCAGAGAGGCTGAAAAGCAACAACGTCACATACATTAATGTTGCACTTATCGTTGAGGTAGGTAAGGGAACAAAGGGCGATGAATACTGCACTGCAAAGTTATGTGTTAATAATACGATTAAATACGACTATTAGCATAAAATGATGATTTTACAAAAACAACTATTTAATTTAAGAGACTCTTTTTTTCTTTGGAGTCACTCACAATTGATTATTCCCCAGTTTTAGTGAACAAACGTAAGTAAAAGCAGCACCAAAATCCTCTGCTCACTCAGTCCAGACCTGAGTCGGTTTGATGCATTAATGGACATACAGTAGACACCATGTTCATATGCTGTAATCCTCTCTGATTAATACTCTAATACTTTACACTCTAACCCGCAGACATTGATGCCCCTAAGGACCTGAAGGCAGCAGATGTGACGCTGGACTCTGCTGTTTTGACTTGGATTCCTCCTTTCGCTGACATTGAGGGGTACATCCTCACCTACAGAGATGAGGATGGCCACATGGAGGTATTTAGCTATAAGGTTTGACGCATACTTTGTCACCCAAACAGATAAAAAGGTTAACTTAAGTTTTGGTTGTACTTATTTAGACTTAACATACTGTTCACACTGAATCGTTGTATGTGCACTGACTTTTATCCAGCTTTCCTTCAATGCAGAATCATAATGCCAGAAATTAGGTATTAAACTATGTATATTTGCATTTATTTTTTTATACCACTGCTACATTACTGCAAAAACACAACTTCATATGCAAAACTGAGTATGACTGTGTAGGAGGAAGCAAAAACCTGTTATTCGCCATTGTATAAAACTAGTGCTGCAGTTACTTTGAGCATCCTGTCGCAAAATTGGAATATTGAACTACACAATGCTGGACTTTAAGTCCTGTTTTGGTCTTTGCAAGTATGCAAATACTACTTGGAAAACCGTTTCTTCACAATTTGAAATAACCTGAGGCTGCAGTAAAGCAGCATGTTCAATTTTAGCTCTGTGGAACGCTGCCCTCTTGTGGTCAAAAGTAAAATGAAACTACCGGAAGTCATTTAATGGTTGAAGTGATTGAACTTTCCCATGATACTTTTTAAAGCTTTTCTTAGAATTGAGTAGCCCATTTAAATGTATGTCTCTAATTGAAGTTCAAGACAGTTGCATCACTCAAACAGTGAATTTGATCAAAGGCAACATTACATACCATGCATTATGTTGGACAACTACATAATATAATTTACTGAGTGTTCAGTAAGATTAACTGCAGTTGTTGTTTATTGTGGTCAGACGGTTGAAAAGCAGCTTGCAGCTAGAGAGAGCAGTTTTACCGTATCCAGTTTGGAGATGGGGAAGCGATACATTGTCACCATCATTGCCTATAGGGGCAACAAGCGGAGCAATGTGGAAGAGACCATCTTCAAAACAGGTCTGTACACTGCTGTCTTCCAAAGATTACATGTATAATCCTAGTTCCTTTTTATCGCATTATTATGTCAGTTGTCTGACATTTATCAGATTCTGTCATGTTGCATGTTCTGTACCGTTATTATTAGTAGTATTAAGTAAACATTAATAATGTCATCACATCCTCTCCCCTAGTTGGTCTCGTGTACCCATTCCCCATGGACTGCGTTCAGATCATGAAGAATGGCAATAAGAGGAGCGGTATCTACACCATCTATATAAACAATGACCGCTCCACACCAATTGAGGTTTATTGCGACATGGACACTGATGGAGGCGGCTGGCTGGTACAAATTATTGATAAACTGCACAGACCAAAATACAGTTTCAGAATATTAATAATACTGTTTTTGTTTTTTATCATTATCAGTTACAGTCATGTTTGTTTTATGTGGACAGAATTTGTACCAGTAAACTCGTCACGATGTATAATATCTTTAGTGGTCTTTCAAAGTCTGAAATATTATCCTGATAATGTAGGATCCAGTGTTATTGGAGCTCAACTTTATGAAAATGCAGTACTCCTTTGCTGGAGTTCCCCTTTATTGATAGTAGTTGACAGGTACAATGATACCAAAATTTTAGTGGTAGACATGGTAACAAACAAATTGTTTGAAACATTTGTGTAACAGCTGTCACTGAAAGTCCTGTGCTCGCTGCCTTCAGGTGCTCCAGCGACGTACTACTGGCAAGCTGGACTTTATGAAACGCTGGAAGCAGTACATAGCAGGTTTTGGCAACATGACAGACGAGTTCTGGATTGGTGAGCACTCCAATGTTCTGTCTGTTTTCTGCAGCCATTGAAGCATGCTTATGAGCAGTAATGGAGTATTTCTTCTTGCTTTCACATTCTCTGTCTGTTCCCTCAGGTCTGGATAAGATATATGAGCTCACCAACACTCCTGCTCCTACTGAGCTGAGGTTTGACTTGGGTGTGGGCTCAGAGAGAGCCTATGCTGTATATGACAACTTTAAGATTGCACCGGTCAAGCAAAAGTTCAAACTCACTATTGGCAAATACAGTGGGACAGCAGGTGGGCCTAAAATCTTTCTCCAAACTACTAGCGATATGATAAACTTCCACTGAGAAGACAACATGAACAGCGTTCAGAGCTTACGTTTTCTCTCTTGCACATTACTCAAAAAAAAAGGATAAGAAGAGCAGGCAAGAATGGCAGTGAGACAGACAGAGGTGGGAATACAGGGCTTTCAAGCAGTAGGCACCTCACCCATCATTCTGTGGGGTGCTGAGAAAGCAAATACACACAAACAGTAGGTGGGATATTTGTTCCAGAAACTCATATTCAGCCAGTTATAGACAGTAGCTATATAGGGAAGGCGGTATCTGAAGATGTCGGAGTTTTAGTGGGCTTTGAAGGCAGACAGGCACGCAGCAAGTGGGATGCTGTGTCTACACATACCACTGTGTGCTGAAACAACATATACTGTATCTCTCTATTTTTGGCATTTTATTAAATTTCATCCGCCAGGGACCACGTGGAAGAAAAAGGAGTGAGCAGCAGTCTGTGAATATTTTGTGACTAGAAGAAGGTTACACAGCCTCTTCTTTAGAGTTTTTCAATGTTTAAACACTACTCATTATTATTATTAATTATGGTTGATGATCCCCAGGCGATGCCATGACCTACCACCAAGGCCGACCCTGGACTACTGTTGACTCAGATAACGACATCGCACTGGGTAACTGTGCCCTGACCCACCGTGGTGCCTGGTGGTACAAAAACTGTCACCTGGCCAACCTCAACGGAAAATGGGGAGACAACAGGCACAGTTTGGTGAGTGAGCAGGGAGGCATCTCTGCACTGGATCATACATTGTTTTTTTGCCCGTAGGGTGCTTTCCTGTCATTATTCTGAATCTGCCAATGTCGGGTTAAAAATAACAATACCATTTATAAAAAGTAGATAGTGGAGAGAGGTGTAGTTCATTTTCCTTTCAAATAAATAGATTTTTATAACGTGCAAAATTCTGCGTCAGCATACATGCATCTAAGTGTATTAAATCGTACTGTTCTGTTGTTGACATTAATACTCTCAAACATGAAAGGTTTAACATCAAGAAAATGAAGTTGACTCTTACAGTTGTAGTGTGCCTTTACACCAACATGTGGCACTGACTTTATTATGTGATGACAGATTAATAGCGACCCAGGTTACAAGTTAACAGTCTCTGGATCCTTGAGCTAAGGCTGTAGGCTGTCAAACATCATGCATGCCTCACTCCATCCGTCCCAGTAAACGACTTTATTCTCCCACTCTGTGTGATGTTCTAGCATTTAAATCTGCTTCATTAACTTAAGCTGTACTGTAGACAAACAATAGGGATCTTTTCTAATAATAATGCAAGCACATCCTAAAAGTCATATATTCTTTGCGTTTGTCTTTCTGAATCCCCTTCTGCCTGAAATGTCACTGTGGCAAATAACATTTTCATTGAGTGTTCTTGGTTAATTCAGCAGTTATTGAAAGTTTCAACACTCGGGTTTGGTTACAAAGTTAGGAAGAGTTTTGCTGCTTTCTTTTCTATTCATTTTTCTGCTTCTCCTGTTGCGATGTAGAACTAACCATCGTGATCCCCACCAAAAAATCATTATTTCTGAATATACCTGTACTTACAAAAAGATGAAAATAAAAGAGCAAGCTGACCAAGAGGCTGTTTCCTGGTCAGCAATCAAAGACAACTTCACTCCAGCTCGCTTGTAGTTGTTTTGTTTTGGATTGTTGAGGTGAAGCTGAAGTGGCCCGCATCCATTGGCAGTGATAAGAAAACACATTTCTCACACCAGCTATAAACTGTAAGTGTTTTTTTACCAGGTTGATAGGGTAACAACAACAGTTATTATGTCTAAGGGAGACTGATACTGAAGGTACTGCCAGGGGAGAGCTCTGCTCTTGCAGAGATTTCATCCATAATATTGCCGCTGCAGATGTCTCCTGCAACGTTTGTCGGCGAAATGCAATAACAGTCTAAACAAGTTTGTACTCGCATGAAATGAAGCCAGAGGCTGGTATTTATTAGTGTTTGTCATTCTGCCTGTCTTATCATGCCGCCTGCCTCTTCTGTGACTCCATCTCTCTCCTCTCTGTCTCTCACCGTTTTCGTTTTTGCCTCCCCCATTTCCCCTCTCATTCCTCTTTCACCACTCTACATATTTCTCTGGTCTCTCTTTCTTTCTATATTTCAATCTCTCTCTCTCTCTCTCTCCCTCTCTTGCTCAATCTGCTGTGCTGCTGTCAGGGAGTAAACTGGGAACCGTGGAAGGGCCACCTGATGTCCCTGGACTTCACTGAGATGAAGATCCGCCCTCTGGGAGCCTTGTCCAGCAGGAAGAGGCGATCGTTGATGGCCAGAGAGAAGAACAGAACCACAAACCTCCAAAAGAAATAAGAGGGCACCTTCCACTTATACCACAACAACCCATTGACCTGCCAACATTCTAGATTTGGGTACAGACATGTATGTCTTGGTCTTTTGACCACACAAGAATTCCCTACTGATCTAGTTACCAGTATTAACGCTGACAGTATTTAGACTTGTGGGGCAAAAAGACGAATGCTCATATGTAATAGTAAATTATTATCTGTTTGTATACAATGACATTCATCAGAAATTCAGTGTGATTGTTGGAAAGCGGTGAATAGGAAACTGCCCTGGAGTTGTTTTGAAGTGAAGTTGTACTTAAACGAATTTAGTCTATCAGTTATAAAGCAATTGTTATTCTAAATAATACTGTTTCACTGATTCTGGTAGTAATTTCGATTATAAAGTTGGGAACCAAGAAATCAATTTTTTCTCCTATTAATTCATTAATTTTAACTTTTTCTTTTTAAGCCTTAGAGCTGCAGCTGAGGTTATTTGTATTATATTTGTATATTAACAACATAAATGTAAAGTTGTTATAATGGCCCGTGTGTTTTGTTTTAAGGTCAGTTGTGGACGATTAGCGAGTTAGCGCCCTGAGTTTATTGATTATGAAGCTGGCTGGCTGTGTCACATTAAGCTGCCAGTGTGCCGCAAACACTGTCACATCACATTAGTTCGTGTAGGACAATCCAGGGAAAAACAATAGATGGCTGTTTTGAATGACCATATTGCTCCTGCTTTACATTCATACTGTAGAGACAGCGCATATCAATCACTGTGATGTGCCCGTATCATAATGCCAATAAGAATGAAGTTTGTTTGCCCCATCCTCAGGAACGTAATGACCAAACTCTTGTTTTCAATCTGGAAAGCTGACAAAGGTTATTAATACTGCATTGAGTTTATTACACAATTAAATTTTTTTTTTTCACTTTTATTACTCTCGGTTTATGTGACACGGACAGAGAACATCAATCAACCTTTCTGCTAATCTGCCAGAATTGATTTGTTGTCTCCGCTCCTCATAAATAAATTTCTTTTGAAGCGTTCATGGCCCATAAAGGTTTTACTCCAATCAGTTTCTTAATCACGATGTTCAAGGTCCGAAAAATCCTGTATGTGACTCTTTTTTATTTAGTAATTGTGTTGTCAAACTTAAATGGCTGCTCATTCGTATCCATGCAATACATTCACACAATAAATAAATAAAGGTTTTGTTAAATGAAGACATTGTCATTTTCCTTGTCCAAGGATAGCTACAACCTTTAAGGAACACAGGTCGAACATAATTAATAAGATCAGAGACTGGATTAGGCACCAGATCCAAAAAAAAAAGGAGTTAGTGTGGGGGAATATTTTGTACCTATTTCTTAAGGGGCTTTGTTGATGTAACAGGGAAAAGTAAGACAGGTCTAGCTTAGAGTCATTTAGCTGACCCCATAAGTCTTTTCTGACATTCTAGCTTTAGGTATTTCTCACATGTACTTGAGACAACATGAGACAACAATAGACTGATTAGTTAGACAGTAGCTCTGGCATCAGGCTAGCAGTTATCAGTGTTCTCTGGGAATCTTGCAAGGTTGAGTTCTACAAGAATGTTTACAAGAACTTACTGGCTCCACAGATTAGAGTCCAACTCATGGATAGTAATAGATTCCAATATGACAAAGCACTGGAGTCTAAACATCAGTTCAGATAGATTTGTTGTTCTAGGTTAAGGCCAGCTAAAGATGACCTAATAGAGAAACCTACAGGCACTAGGGGGAAGACAGAAACATAAAAGGGACCAAAAGACGTTATCCTTCAGATTTGGTGTTGGCATTTGATGTGTTCACATGTTGTGTGCTGGCACTGTGTCTCCTTGGCCAGGCTCAATAAACAATGCTATGTTAAGTCTTCATCAGTCTCTGAAACTTCTTCACACCTGAACCTGTCTCACAATCTCATTTCAACAGTACCAAATTTCATGCAATCCATCCAATAGTTGTCAAAACATTTCACTCTCAACCAAAAATGGCTACCTGCTTGTGAATTCATATTCATGAATGTTGTAAAAATGTCATGCCAGTCCCTTCAATCGTTCAACTATTTCAGTTTTGACCGCAGTAGTGGACCTAACCTACGCTCTATAAGACAATAAATAAAATAATTAGTGACTTAGCTAACGCTCAGTCCAAAGCGATTTACAAGGACCTCTAACAAGGCCCACTTCAAGCACAAGGTATCTGAAGACAGAAGCTTCAGTAAGTTTAGTTCAGTGATCTACATCTCAAAGCTAAGTTGCATTATTCATTTGACAAATCATCAACTTAACAGCCTTTTCCCTGAGTTTTTAACAAAATCACAGTGTTCATCAGCAGATTAATCTATCATGAAAGCTTGGGTGACACATTGTAACGAAACTGCTCAATGAGTGCTGCCTCTCTCTTCAGTCTGTCTAGAACTTTAGTGTTCCCACAGCACAACGCTGTCATCATACTGAATTGCGCTACGAACATGTGCGGACTGTTTGCTGTCTGGTGTCATGACAGTTTCCAAATTCTGTATCTCATAATCTGTAGCTCACTGGCGTTAATCATTTCTACACAGCTGCTAAAAGTGCATGGGAAGCATAGAAACAGCACATTTACACAATTTAAACACAAAGTGAAAGGAAATGTTTTTGAGTGTTTATTCATCGTGTGAGAAGGCTGCTACTGCTGTCTGAAATTTGGCAGCAAACATTTCTGGCATAGCATTTTTTTTTAGTTTTTAACTTTGGAATTAAATGTCTCACAAAAGCTCATTGATGCGAAAGGCCTTTTCAGCCACGGTGATTGCAAATCACTGTGAGATTGGTTCCTGCGAAGGTTTGCTTAGTGCCAGGATAAACAGGGAGAGGAGAATGAGCAGTTTTTTCCTCTCTCTCTCTCTCTCTCTCTCTCTCTCTCTCTCTCTCTCTCTCTCTCTCTCTCTCTCTCTCTTTCTCTCTCTCTTTTGTTCTTTCTGTCTCTGTATCCTTTCCTGTGCGTGGTTATACACAGTATAGTATACAGGGGAAGCTTGCAGACATAGGCCTACACATTTGTCTGCCCGTGTCACTTGGGTTGACATTCATACGCCTTCAGTTCAGTGTGACGTATATTTTCCATGAGAGAACTTGGTAATGTTGCAACAAGGGAGTGTTTGTTTTAAAGGGGTGGTGAGCAGTTTGTGGAAAGAAAGAAGTAATGACCAGAGAAAAGAGAAGAGGAGAGGAGGAGAAGATGAAGAAGAAGAAGAAGAAGAAGAAAAAGAAGAAGAAATGCACTAAAACTCAGCAAACGAGAACACAAGAAAGTACCAGTAACTGACTCCTGGATCACGGTGCACCCCTGGTGGACTGTGCTGGTGATGAAAATTTCTGAAATAAATATATGTAAATATTGACTTTTTTTCCTTTATTTGACAGCAGACAGGAAACAGCAGGATGTAGAGAGGGGACATGCAGCGTAGGACATTGCAGTTATGTGGTATGTGCTTTAATCATTCAGCTTTCAGGAAGCAGCATATGTATAGATTTGATTTGCTGTTTATATGATGTGATATGCGTATGCGAATACATTTCTGAAACGTGTCTACGCTGTTTTCTTGCTGCATTGTGGCTCTGTCACATCTCTGTTGCTGCAATTCCAAATGTGCAATGGAAGTATTTCACACGCGTCTTCACCTCAGCAGCCACGCTCTGAGGTGTTTTGTTCATTTTTGTATAGTCTTCAGATACACCAGTTGCATCTCTTAACACAACAGTCAAGAGCCACAGCTGCTTAGGTTATCTTATATACATTATTCAGCAGGCTAAGTGACTTGAATTTGATTATTGTGTACAGGTGGACTCTCAAATAGCCAGGGATACCAGAGTCCATGAGGGTGGGGCTCCTTGAGGCATGTTTGTCTCAGTACCATGGGTCGAGGGAACTACTGTAAAGAGTTCCTGTCAACACTTGTCAGGGATTTGGATACACCTCCGCATTTATACGTCACACAAGTTGTGAAAGACAAAAAAGACACCTCAGGCCCTTAAAGAATGAAATACAAAAAACATGTTGTTTACATGCCGAGATTGAAGTTATGCTAATACTTTTGACAACACTGAACATCTCACGCAGGTTAAGAATCAGGATCCGTGAGATGGAATAAAATTCCCTAAGTGCACGTCTGAGCCTTAATATTGTCGAATATGAATTGCTCCTCAAGCCAAAGTAATTACTTGCATCAAAGATTGCTCCGCTACGGCCATCAAACCGATGATGAAAATTGCATGTTCATGATGATCACCAGAGGCAGAGGTGCTTATTAATTGCATTGCCTCTGCGACTTTCAGTTGTGTTTATTTACACACTTTATATGAAAAGAAACCTTCCCACAGCTCCTTTGATATACTTATTTTCTGTAATTCAATGCCGTAAAAGTGGATGTTGTGTAAAAGGAAATGTTGCAGTTTGGAACCATGCATAGGAGATGCCATGCAGTATGTTAATGTTTAGTGTTATATGTTACATTTCATTGTAACAGTTCCTGTAGTCACAATAAGCACAGTGTGTAAACAGTATGCAAAAATGACAAGGAGTATTGTTTGCATTGGGACGCATGTATACTCAAAAAAATGCATTGGTTGCATAAATGTGGATTTACTGTGAGCATATAATATCTGAGTCTCAGCAGCCACGTTGAATGAAGAGACCTGTGCAATATATGACATGCTCACACGTAAAGATAATGACTTTATGTTAAAACTCAAAAGGTTCCATTAACATCAGTTTATGTTAGAAATAGAGAGATGAGATTCCACAAAGCTAAACCTTTTTTTATTTCTCTCCCTGTCAACTTCCACATTGTGCTCTCCTTTATCATAGTGTCTCTATATGTCAGGATAAATTATGCATGCAGAGCTACCAACAAAGCCCAGCCAGGCACATAATTAAAAAAAAAAAAAAAAGATTTGTCTCAGCATTTCTTCCGACTGTGGAACAACAAAAACACGTCCTAAATATACAACGTCAAGCATAATTGGATGGGATCAAAAACACGGTGCTCATCATATAGGAAACCATCCAGGATGGCAGATTTGTTGTTCAAAGAGATGGCGAATCCTCACACCTCTGTTCCCTCTGAACGCTGCAATCTGACAAAAGGCGAAAAAAGCTAAACATATATATTTCATATTCCTTAAAATAAAATATGATTTGTTCAAAGTGAGAGCCATCAAAACACACTGAGGGTCAATACCACAAACACTGCTTAACAAGTGTCGAGAAGAGAAGCTTGGACCATGTCAACATGTCAACAGAAAAAAAAAGTGATCTCATTAATGCAACCAGTATAAGATGTAATGAAATAAAACATTCTTAGGATTTATGTGTTCAATGTGTTAAGTAGAAACAGAAAGACATACTTCTCTGAGAAATAGTCTGACTCATAAAAAAGGGGCAAATTTCCATCTTTACACTTTGTATGGATTAAACAAAGTTATAACATGTAAGTTTTTATTTTGCTGTACAGAGCCAGGCTAACTGTTTCCACCAGTTTACAGTCTTGCTACACTAAGCTAACCAGCTGCTGGCACCAGCTACATATTTACCACACAGACATGAGAGCAGTATCAAGCTTCTCATCTTGGCAAAAAGCAATTAAGTAGTATTTCCCAACAAGTTGGACTATTCCTGTAATCTTCCCCTTCGTTTAACTACTCATCATTTCCTGACACTGTCAGTTATAATGAACAGGAACTGACTCTATATCTCTCTCTGACAAATACAAACCACAATGGCGTGTTCAGCCAACCCCTGAACATGTTGATGGTGTTATTTCTTGGCAAACGTCTCAGTCTGGGCGATAACACTTGTAAGTGTTCGTGCATTGCTACTGAGGCGTTCATTTTTGCAGGGCAAGCTTTCCAATTAAGCCCAACAAGTACAGTCTCTCTCTCTGAACATGAAGCAGAAGAGGCAAACCCCAGCTTCCACGTGGGAATGTATCTGTCTGTGCAGTAATGAAATGAGTGGGGCCTGTTTTCCCAGCAGCACTTGAACAAGACGATCAACTTAGTAAGCTAATGCATAAAGATGATGATACTGCTGAGATGCTTCTGCTTAATTGGGCTTTGAGATGTCATACACTCAAAAAAAAGAGCTTTCAGGCACAATCTACTTAAGCCCAAATCATCTGATTATTTCAGGGTATCTCTTCTTCTTGAATGTTTAAAAAGTATTTTAAGTGGAATAAGTTCAAAAATAATTTTTTGAACTCATAATCTTTTTTAACTAATTTGTTCAGACCACATAACTTTGTAAATGTAAATGATTATAATTGAAATACAGCTGTATTTACAAACATTACTGATGTGAATGAACTCGGGGCCTGTATTAATAAAACTTCTAAGAATTACACTAAAGAATGCTGTAGAGACAACATAACTTAAAAAGAGTAAAACGTTTTACAGTATTTTTACCCTTGAGAAGTAGCTTTTAACTGATGAATCCCATGTATGTTCAGAGCTGTAATAGCTAATGAAAGATATGTTGCATTGTTCACGCTTTCTTTACAGAAATATTTTTACAAAACGTTTTACTCAGTGCTTTGTTTTTCTGCAAAATCATATTTAATTTTAAATCATATCCTTTATATTTCTAATAATAATATACATAGGAAATGAAAAACAATGACGTTCTTATTTTATAATGAATAGGAAATTGACTGAAATAGAAATAAAAAGAAGGAAATTCTACTGCTTGCAGCTTTAATTTGTGTTGTTTGCACCCCTGATAAATGCAAGAAAGGGGTGAAGGAAGAAAGTGGTGCAACATCCTATAAAATGTTCAAATCAAAAGCAAATAACAGCCTAGAACGATCCTACCTTGAATTGCTTCTGCTAGTGGGCTCATCATATTGTGTATAATCACTCAAAAACATGCCTCAGACGTTGTGTGCTCACCTCTGTTTCTGTACTGCAGCCATCTAGGATCTGCTCTCAACCAAGACCTCTGGAGCGCTCTTAAATTTCAAAGCAGTTTGGAGTCTTTTCTGTGAAGAATTTTTACTTTTATGTTTCACTGAAATCCAGGAAAACATTGCTGACTTCAGTATGGTTTTTGTCTAGTGTTAATCAGTGCATTAAAAGGTTTGTTAACCAACAGGTGTAATTTTTAACTTTTTGCTGGTTTTCAATACACCTGGATTATGAATTGTGGCTTTAAGGCTCATTTGAGCTGAGAACAGCAACTAGGAGAAGTGTCTCTTTCTCTGTGGCCTACACTCTATTAGATTTAATATAATCTAAATGAAAGAGTTACAGTTTTCTTTCTGCATCCTGTGAGTTAAACTTTTTGAGAGTCAGTGGCTTTCAATCATCAGCCTATATTGCAGCCTGAATTGGAAAAGTGGGCAGTATTACAGCCGTCTGAACACTG
Organism: Micropterus dolomieu; assembly: GCF_021292245.1. Classification (NCBI taxonomy): domain Eukaryota; kingdom Metazoa; phylum Chordata; class Actinopteri; order Centrarchiformes; family Centrarchidae; genus Micropterus; species Micropterus dolomieu. The sequence continues at coordinate 15,612,059 of NC_060155.1, read as the reverse complement.
GGCAGAACTTAAATTGGCTCTCTCTCCCAAATGCGGACACAATGAATTTCACATGGGAGCTCTAAGAACAAAGTGCTCTCAATAACACTGTACTTCTCTCTAACCCACTCACACACATTAACACACACACACACACACACACACACACACACACACACATACACCTTCTCTCTAACCCACTTACACACACATGTTTGTTCCTCTATCTCTGTGGGGACATGTGTTCATTGACATAATGCATTCCCTAAACCCTTACCCTAGCCTTAACCTGATTGTAACCTGAACCCTAAAACTAAGTCTCTACCCAATTTTTGTCCCCACAGTGACTCGAGTTCACATTGGTTGGTGTGCATTCAGGTTAAAGTCCTCACACCACACACACCATCTGTCTAATCCACTCACACACACACACACACACACACACAATACCTATGTATATACCTCTGTCAAGCATTTTTCTTCCTTTACGTACCACGCACTAAATAGCTCATACAAAATGCTGTAAACATCATCCACATACAACATTATACAAATACAAAATGACAAGAATCTGTACACCGTTTACACAGTTCAACCACATTTGTGCCCATTACAATGTGAAGTCCTTTGAACAATGTCTTCAGCCTCCTTTGAGTCTACGCTAGTTTGAGTTTTACGCTCCATCAGCTCCACCCGGCCTACTCCATTGCAAGGGCGACCCTGTCAGTCTTGACGGAGATCCACAAGTCTTCTGTATTGGCCGAAACCTTTTTCTTCTTTGTTTCTGACCTTGCGGTTGCCATGGTGTCTCCGCAGCAGCAGCAGCAACAGCAGCTGTTGGCATGGCGACAGCAGCAGCAGTGGCAGCACGCCACCAACGTAGTGAGGAGGACCAGCAGGGGAAGCGTCAGGAGGACCACCAGGCAGACTGTGTTGTAGGCCCCCTGGTTGTGTTTTTCAGTAGCAAAGCTCCAAAGTTGGTAGAAAAAATCCTGTATGCTTTCTGTTTTCCCATCCATGGCTTCTGGATACGGAGCTGTGGCTCCTTATAATTGAGTCTGTTTGGCAGTTGTAAAGTTTTAATAAATCCTTTAGAGGGCTGTGAAGATTTCAAGTCAGTAAATGTGCATAACAGGCTGCTATAGACACCAAAACAATTAAGATATGGTGTTGATTTGAGATTTGAGAAAGTCCTTTTTTCCCGTAATCCGGTTCCCAGCTTTACCCTCAAATTGAATCTGAACTGTTTTCTATTTGATAATGATCAAAGTTTAGATCTTTGAAACACAGCACTATCTACCTGTGAGGCTTGTGTATGTGCTCAGGCTTGAGTGGTTTATTTTAAACAGAAACACAGGAAGCACAGAGGGTGACTTCATCTGTGGCTCGTTCCTTAAAGTGTCCTATGAGGTGATTACAAAACCAAAGCATTTTTTTAAAACAAGACCAAAAGTTCATGTGTTTTGTTTGAAATCGCCCCCATTTGTGATGATTCTGATCTTGATGCAGGCCGCACTTCAGACAAGTTTGTTCGTGCTGCTTGGCAACACTTTTCTTGCTTGTTATCTTCAGAAGTCTTCTCTTGCCCTCTTGCCCTTTGGTTTTTGGTTTCGTTTAATCCCCTTGTAGAGAGGTGGTTTGATTTGGGTAGGTCTGTGAAACAAAAACAAAAAGAGATTGTGAACATGGAGAGAAATTTGGTTTCCAGCAGACAGCTCGTCTTCTTCCTCCCTCTATCCCTTCCCTGCCTCCAATCCATCTTTCCGTCGCTGTCTTTAACGTCTCTACTCCTGCTCTCCCCCTCTTGTCTGTGTCAGCTTTGGATTTTCAGCTTTCTTCTCATTAATACTGCAGAGGAGTCATTCAGGATTCTGGGCAGATCTCCTTTAAGAGTCCCACTGAGGAAAAGAGGGGCAAAGGGAGAGAAAGAAAGAGAGGACGAAACGAAGGGAGATTGTGTCTGAGGAAAGGCCAGACAGAGATAGAGGTAACCAATCTTTCTAAGAGTCCCGCTGAGACCAAGAGTGTGACAGAGCTTCATGAAAAACAAAAGAGAGAGAAGGGAAAGAGGTAGGCTAGACAGACCTGCTGCAGGAGATTCATCTCAATGTACTCAGCTAATGGTTCCCATTGGAGGAGATAGATGGGATCTGGCTTACATTTTCATAAATGTCTGATTCTAACTATTTCCTCTGGCCTCGGATGAAATTTCCTCCTAACAGCTCTCCCGGAGAAGCAAACACAAGGTGAGGTACTTCAATTAATGAAGTAGGTCTGCAAAAGAAACGCAAGCCTTAAAAATAAAAGGGTTCCCTTTCTCTCTGAGAATATAGACAGTTTGGTTAAGTATGAGGCCTTGAGCTACGTCTTCATTTAAATGATGTTAAACAACTATAGTTTTTCAAATGATTTCAAACACTATTTAACTCAAGTGTATCCTTTCGATTCTCCATAGCTCACGGCTACAGAGATTCTTTGTATTTTAGATGCAGGAGGGAGAAGAGATTTTCATCTCACATTTGGCTGCATCTTAGGCAGGGAGAGAGAGGGAGAGAGAGGGAGAGAGAGGGAGAGAGAGGGGGGGGGACGCACCTGCAAGGGGAGAGCAAATAGATTTGGCATGGCTGCCGCAGTGCGTTGCGCCTCATGTGTGAAATTGGTTTACCCGCAGACAGCCTGCTAACTTCCCTCCTGTTCATTTGCTCAACAGGAAGCTGAGCGCTCAAAGCTAAGTAGCAAGAGTCACTTGGAACTCCAAAGCGGGAGTTTAGAAAGAGCTGTCTCCTCTCTATAAAACAAAACTGATGTAAAACAAATCACCACATTTGAGGCTGCGCATGTTGCAGTTTGGTTACATATTAGTACTTTTGTATGTAATTCTTATATTAAAAACGTTGCAGGTGCGTGTTTAGGCCAAGCAGGGCCTCATCGACCTTAAGAATACATTGATTTACATTGTAAATACATTGTTTGTTTTTGGATTTTAGGTGCAAGCTAGCCATTTAATCTCTTTGAATCCTTACATCCAACAGTTTACTCTTGGTTCTCAACCAGGGAGTCAAGACCCCTTACAAGTGGCCGCAAGATAAACCTGAAAAGGTCATGAGATGAATAAGAGGAAGCAGAAAAAAACATGTTTCTCCTACACAAAATTCTGTAAACGGGGGGGGAGGGGGGGGGGGGGGTCTTGT
>NC_060155.1:15595808-15608869 GCF_021292245.1 Micropterus dolomieu | reverse complement strand
CTCCTACAGGAGAGGGGGGGGGGGGGGGGGGGGGGGGGGGGGGGGTTCTTGTTAATTACCCTCACCCTCATTAGCCCTTGAAACTGCTCACAGACAGTACCCACCCCAGCCACAGCCTGTTCACCCTGCTGCTGTGTGGTAAAAGTATCCCCTGTCGTCTCACCAGGCTTCAGAGCAGCTTCTTCCCCAAGGCTGTGACTGACCGACTCCTTAATTCATCCTCAGTACTCGATCATGAAAAATATTATTATTATTATTTTCACAATTTGCTGCATATCATTTTGTTTAGAATATATTTTTATGTTTTCATGAGTAGCATAAAGGGAACTAGAACCTTGAAACCTTGTAAAATATACTATATTGTGCAAAGGCAATCAAACGTGCAACTTTAGAATGTCACTATCAGTTAAACTTAACAAAAAAACAGTTTTCTAAAAATCCTTCTAGATATTTTTTTTTCCTTTCAGAGGTGTTCTGGAGCTATGCAGCTGTGAGAATCTCCTCCGTTTCATTTGTCCATTGCATTGTGGGAGAACAGCACACTTGACATTTTTTTGCTGCTTTAAGTATACTTTATTTACCCTTCCAGTGCAAACACAATTAGCATGTAAATATGGAATTGGGCCCCGCGACCCTGTAGGATAAGTGTTTGACGATGGATGGATGGATGGAGTTACTCTTTGGACAATCAGTAGACATTTGTGATCAGTGATGAGGGTTTTGCAAGTAATCTCTTCATTTGAAGGGGTCATCAGCCAAAAGGTTGGGAACCACTGTCATCCGAATCCTTATCAGTAGTGGATGGAAACATAAATGAATTCACATTTTCTTAATTTGCGTCACATTTGGATGGAAACTTGATTGTAAACGATACCGTGGGCCGTGCATATTGTTCGGAGCCACAATGTCACTGCCACATTATTCTTGATTATTTCCTGTAGGTACACGTTGTTGTGATGAGCTCGGCTGAGCAGCAAGCACCTCAGTGCACACTCTGACCCCCCTCACATTATGGAAACTGTCAGACACGACAAGCCAGAGTCACCAAACAATAAGTCTGTAGGAGTGAGACAAAGGCCAGGGGCACACAGATGTGTGATCTAGCTATATGAAAGAGATGACTAACAATGTGGGAAAGTCATTAAATGTAATTCATAAGTCAGTCGAGTGTTTTAGTTTTTGTCTCTGGCAACGATGAGTGAGAGATCTTGGTAACTTATGGGTAAACTATTTTTAGTGTCATCGACACTGAAATCCTCGACACGTTATGATCTTGTTTTGTCTTTTCTTTGTGCTCATATACAAAGACAAGCCAAATAGTTATTTATTGTATTAAAGTAGTTCCTCACTTGTTTTTTTATGTTTAAACTTTTCTTAAGGTAAACACTTTTATTGCCAGTATTACTTTGCCAAAATCTCTTTCTCTGCAGGCCATTTTGAGCATCGAGAGTAACTGAGGGTGTTCACGCTGTAAATGTTGATGACGCATGTCGGAACTGAGGTTAGTTTCTGATTAAGCGAAGGTGCAGAACAGAAGAGGTCATTTAATAAGAGCCATGTTTAGACAAGAGATGTATTCTGAACACATCTTAAATGAGGCCACAGGCCTTGAATATTTCTCTGGTTCGTATCATCTCACTGAGATGCCATTCTAAGACTCTGACCGGGTGCTTCACTTTCTCATGACTTTGTGCTCTCCTGGAGCCATTCATATACAGGAAAAGGCCATTTCTGGGGCACACAAAGCCAGGAAGGGGCTGAGAAAAAAATGTTATGATTGCACTCACTTAGCCCCTGCTGCTTTTAAAGGAGCATGTGCGACCTAAAAGACAAAGTTGTGACAGAAGGCAAGGCAGGAATCTTTAATGACTAGCCCTAAGCACACAGTAAGACCAGAGCCCTCATCAGGCAGTATTAATGCAGTGCTTGGACACGTTCAGTTTGACTTCAGTCAGCCACCAACAAATGATTAAAGCTGTGCTACTTATGTTTTATTTCACCAAGCTATCTTGGATGACTAAGTTCTGTTCAGCTGTTTCTCTTGGGTAGCTGCAGGCCTGCTGATAGTCTGGAGGAGTACAGTTTTCCTCATCAAGCAAAAACAAGTGCACAAGCCCAAGTCAGTTCACACTTGTGTCAAATGTGAAATGAGCTTACAGGAAAGTCTTCAGATGAAACCAAAACCATCAGCAGTAAATATTTGCGCCAAATATGTTTTCTACAAAGATCCCCTGAACAGAGTCACGGGAACTTATTCTATATGGTTGATAAATGCAAAGGTTACAGGCCTGACTAGTGACAAAGTTAGACTTTTTCTTTCCGTAAACTGACATTTTCAATCAAATGGTTATTTTAAAAAGTCATGAAAATAACAAGAAGCGCGTGTTATTGTGACGCTCCACAGCACTCAAAGGCAGGAAGAAACTTATCAGCTTATCGTTGTAACTTGTCAAACATCCTGTCAAATCTAACCACTGCCAAACCTTTTTTTTTTTCAAAAGGTGCTTGCCACAGTTACAGCAATTTGGCTTCTGTTTTCCCACTGTCACACAACAAAAACATCTTACATAAACCACTCAGAACAGTTTCAACATTTCAGTTTCAAGTTGCTGGCACTCAAGGTCTCTTTGAAAGCAACACCTTACCCCGCAGGCGCTTGTGAAGTGGCAGGTCAGCTCTCCCCTCCTGTCTAATCCAGTCAGCTGCTCAAACTTCTGTTGTTTCTGTTTTGGCATCTGGCTTCTGCTCTGTTCTGGTCCCCCTCACCCAGACATCTTGACATGTCTTCACTTTCTGTTCCTGTTTCCCTCTCTACCCTTGTTTCCCGTCCTCCTCCTCCTCCTCTCTCTCTCTCTCTCTGAGTGAGCGTGTATTTTGGTCACAACGTCACTGCACCCTGCCCACTTTGTGTAAGAATGGGCCCTCTGTCTGAGCTTATGTGTTTCCTGCATGGCGAACATCTTGTGGTTGCTTTACTTTTTCACACAAGCACTGAATGATGTCAGACAGAGAGGGGAACCTAGGCAAACTGAATATGAAATGAAATCACAAGAAGCCTTTATTAAATGTGCCTCAAAACAAATTCCCCATGTTAGGATATTAAAAGAAAGGCTCCTACACACACACAGATCTGAAAACATTGCACCACCAGGCTTTAGTTGCAGGCGAGGTTTGCAGCATTTTGCATAATAACACTAAATTACTCAAACAAAAACCACTCCACCCATCTCAGAGTCCCAAAATGGGAATAAAAAGGGGAAATGAAAGCTGTAAAAGTGTTTGTGTGTTGTGAGTATCACCAGGTGTAAGAGTCCGTTGTGAGTGAGATGTGAAAGAGTGAGGTCATGTGAAGTGCCTGCACACACGCACGCACACACAAAACACTAACTATGCCTTTGGCGTTGTGGTCTATGGTCTTTTAGTTCAGTCGAGCAAAAGAGGAAGAAAGAAGACAAAAAGTGTTCTGCTGGCATTAAATAAAAGCCTATTTACTCTCCACTCGTCAAAAGGGGGCAGTTGTAAGTTAATGTGCATTGACTCGAATACTGTATGTACTCACAAACAGTATGATGTGTGCTTGTGACCAACCTACAGTACAGGAGGCCTAATGCGTGAACTCACTAAGTTATGTGGGTCAGGTCACATAACAACTTTTCATTTCCTTTAATAAATGTTTAATTTTAGTGAAACCAGTTTTCTCTGCTGTTTCTTTTAACAGTGTTCTGTAACACTGCTCTGTTCTGCAGTTACTGTGGATGGAAACATTTCCTCCGATAATCTTAACAAAAAACCCCACTACATTACCATCTGAGTGGCTGAGCATGCAGGGTCTTATTCTTTTTGTTTTGTTTTCTGTAGCTACGGGGCATGGTTACATGAAAATTGATGAGACAAGCCTCAGCATGTCTGCAGGTGTGTCAGAGCCAACCTAGACAAATAGCAAACACCTACCCCCCTCCCCCCCATACACACACACACACACACACACAGAGGGTGCTGTCTGACCGGCAGGGCGTGTAGTGCTCCTACACAGTGAAGCTATATCACAGCAGCTGTTGGGGCACTACAGCGTCCAGTCACCTCGAGCAAGTGTTGATTAATGACCTGAATGTAGCAGCACTTTCCTTGATGGAAATCCTTCTTTACAGCAGTTCATTTGAAAATAATTTTGCTATATATTTAATTTGCTTTTGATACTTCTACTGCAGACGGATCTGCATGTGGACGTCACCTTTTCATTGCGTAGATCTGCTTTATGCACAGATACACTTTTAAACCTGCTGCTGTCATTTGGGAAATCTTAGATCTGCTTTTCAGCTATGAGAGGACACGAGGAATGACCATTTCTGTTGGATCTTATGCAACAATGCACCTTTCCAGGTCTGCCGTAATTCAAAAACACATGGCAACAGTGTTTTTTCCCATTTCCATGACGGAGACCTTATTTTGTTCTTATATCATAAGGTCCCTATTATACCTCCCCCTTCCTCTGAGGATACCTTATGGTCCAACTTACACTGCAGTGACCCTTCTGTGTGACCCATTTCCTCTACTGGAAACCTTACTCTCAGTTTATACTTTGGCAACCCAGTACTGTAATGGGTGTAGCTCCCATCTGGTTTATGGAAACCTTATTCTCAGCCGAGCTCACCTATGAGGAAAAGCTCAAACATTATATCCCCTTATCCGGCTTGGGTCTGTAGCCGAACAAATTGCAGGAAAGACCACTGAGTGCACACCGGATCACTGATCATGCCATCATGACAGCAAAAAAAGTGACTTTGACATTACCAGTAGTATTAAGGAAAGCCTTGTGGAATAACTGGACTGTGCAAAAGGGAGTTACAAATCACTACGACCTACTGGTTCTGCCAACGCACATTGCAGCATGAGTGAGTGTGAACCAGACACTGTGCGCTCTATGAGTTCTCGAATGTGAGCACTAATGAAAAGTGACTAAAGGGTCGCTGTAGTGGAATCTGACAAGTGTCCAAAAATAGTCTGCTAATAAAACCAGTCACCCCAGAGGCAAACCTTAGCAGTGATTCAGTTCTGTGAAATGTTTGGGCCCAGCACTGGGAAAACAGGCAGGGAGCAAGACAGGGAAAGACGTGATTAGTCTATATAAGGAATTGACTCATGCTCTCAAGAAAAGCCTTCATTGAAGAGCTATTGGTTGGCATGTAAACTTAAGGCTTTTACTAGGGCACCTAATTGCACATTCCAGCTATGAGGTCAGTCTGAGCTATTTTAACATTTAATTACGTAATAATCTCAGCATAGTTATTGTATGACACAGGCTGTCTTCTGGGACTAGACGTTATGTTAAACATTTCTTTCTTGGCTAGTGAAGAACAGTACTTTGGTGTATTCTGCTGCATAAATAAATAAAGTTCAACACTGTCAGCTCGCAGTGAGGGAAGTATTTTCCAAAGTGCTTAAATTTAATCAATGGGGACTTTCTAAGTTCCTCTTTGCTCTCCAGTATTTCCAAACACAGCAAAGCAAAATGAGACATCGTGGGAATAAAAAGTCACTCAAGGTAGCCAAAGGCTTGGGTTGCCAAGGAGATTTGAGTTCAAGGTCACTGGAAATAGACAGAGTACAAAAATATAGATGATTGATGAAAAAGATGAAAGATAGATGGTCTCTGAATTCAAACAGGACATGGAGAGTTGAGTGTTAAGGCGGATTGATGCTGCATTATAATGGCTGTGTCATTATCTTTTTTAAACAGACTGACTGCTGTTTTCTACAAACAGATATGTCTGATAGTCTTACAAGAAAACCCAGACAACGACATGACCTTATGTGGTCATGTGTTAACAAAGAAGTACAAAAATGCACTTCCCTGTTTTGTTTTTTGTTTCAAGAGTTTAAAATGACGAGACTTGTATGCAGTGTCACAGCCGTTTGATAACAGAAATCATTCAGATTGACGCAGTTTCTTAATTTCTCATCTGCAGCTACAGGGACATTTTCACTCAGCAAGCAAGTTCAATTAGAAATGTTCACCCGCAGTGACAAAAAAATAAAACAACTTCTCTTTTAAGAGTCTGTTCAACCTCGATTTATAACAAAATGACAGTAACTGAATATTTATATTGCATTAATCTCCTCACTGTGTCACATTTTTCTCGTTGTTACTTCAGTAGCCAGTCCCTCTCCCAGGTAATCGCTGTTAATCAGTGTCACCTGTTGACAAAACAGACTCATGCCTAAATCTGACTACAGAAATGTATTTTTACTCACTAAGCTAAACAGAACATTTTCATTTTCACATGCCCTTGTTAGATGTTTGGTTTTTTCAGGAAAAGGTTTCCTAAGCTGCCTTTAGGAAGACATTTCTCAAACTAAACCATTTGACACTTTTACTTGCATACGACAGCTGTGATTATTTTACATCTCAATGTGGAACTTGCAATGTGCTGCTGTGTCTCTTTCTTCCTCTCTCTCTCTCTATCTCTCACACACTCTGGCTGAATCCCAATCTCCACACTCGTGGACTCATGGATTTCGAGGCGCTGTCAAATGGTCAAGCGCATGGGTTTAAACACAGGGTTACCAGGAGAAGCCAGCATAAAAAAAGGTTAACAAACATGGAAGGAGCAACTAGGAAGTTCACATGTAAGTGTATGATGCTGTTTTGATAAAAACGAGTAAACTAAGTTTTGAAAATGACCTCTTGTCCTCAGGTAATCTGGTAATCCCTCTGCAGCTCCGCCCCCTTTTAAAATACCTCGTCATCACGACGGGGTCTAATCGCCTCCAAATGACTTCTCATATTCTTATTCACTGTTATCACATGCCAATAAATTATTGTTCTTCTCTCAATTAAGTCCCTCCTGATTAAAAAGAAGTTGGCAGTCTTACTCACATGCCATTACAGCAGGATTTCCATTCAGTTTAATTCAGTTCAAAGTGTGCATCGATGCATGTGTGTGGGCATTAAATCAAGACTGAAGTGCAACCTCAAATAGCAAATGTGATCTTACTTTCTCCCAAACAAACACAAGCTCCTTGCACTGTGCCTTCTGCTAAAAAAACAAACCCCTATCCAAAGTCTTGTAAAATGTAGCAGCCTGTAGGTGACGTGATAAAGTATGGATCAGACTCACTGCTAAGATCATCCCTCAGGTCACTGCAGCCCTGGGAGACACTTTCATATGTGTGTCAGCTCTCATGTCTGAACGTCTCCTGAGGACCTCTGTGTAGTTCAACTGATGCGGGGGGACATTAAGGAGTGCTGCCGGCACACTGCAAAGATCAAAGTCCATTTCCTATTTCGCCTTAAATCATAAATACAAAATGGCAAGGCAGGAAAAACAAAATGTAGACAAACTCTGATAACAGAGTCCAGAGAGGGAACAAAGCCAAGCCTTATAGCTAAACACACATGATAAAGGAGAGAGTTTGATATTATGTAAATGTGTGAACTGGAGGTACCCTGTAGGGTTCTTCTGCAGTAACCAGGGAGTACATGGAAAGGTTGTGGAGGAGCTGATATTAAAAAAAAATCATTTTGATGTGATAATATGTAAATGAAAATTAGCAACAACTAGGATTACCAATGTGTTATTGTCACAAGAACTTACCAACTATGGTAGCCTGACAGCACAAGACACACCTCAGTTTTCTACCAGACTGAGTCTTTTGTGAGTTTACTAAAACAGCATGAAGACAAGGTAGAGAAATAACAAAAGAAAGTGTTAGGTTCTTTAGGTCAAGTTTGCAATTGTGCTGTTGCAAACTTGACCTAAAGAAAAAAGAGACCAAGCCTCATCAATAATATCAGGATAACTATGTGTGGATTGACAGACAATTCTATGAAGTCATCCCGTCAGATCAGAAGGTTTGATACTTTGGCCCATTTGACGGGGACACAAAAGAGATTGGGAACCAACATTCAAATATTAAAACATACCAAATGTAAGGAGAAGAGAAGAGAGGATGTTGACAATGACTAGAACAAAAGATGTGTGGCTTAGCTCAAAATAACAATATGTCAACAGTATAACTTTTCTCAATTCAAAATTTTCTCCTGGTTCACTCTTGTTGAATTCTTCCCCTGGAGCCCAGCTGTCAGTCTGACTGTTTTCTAGTCACAACCTCACTGTCTTAACCATGTGACATTTACAGGTCAGAGGTAGAGACATGAGTGCGATGCTTTATTGGTTGTTTTATAGGTCGGGTTTGTGGATCGATAGCTGCAGAAAATAAAGACTTAATTAAAGGTAAATTAAGTCTAAAATGTAAATAATTGTAGGGGATAATTGGTCAGTCAGTATTAGTCAAATAAACCTAAAAAGAAAAACAGTCTCACTGAGCAATAATCAGGCTTCAGAGCCTCCATTCAAGCATTCATTCAGTAATAACCAGTGTTTAAGAGTGCTGAAATCTTTAATGCATGGTTAAATAAATCATTTCAATAATAGGTATTTTCCTCATTTCACTTCTCTAATTAGAATAAACAAACATAAAAAAATCTTAAGTTGCAGAATGCAATGCTCAACCAAAACATCAAGTCTTACCTCATGTTCGCCTATGCTGAGGTTGTGAATAGTCTTCATGTCTCTGTGATCTGTGAGGCCCTGAGCAGGCTCCCTCTCACTCCAACTCACACAGCTTTGAGCATCAATAAATGGCTGATGAAAATCAAGCTGTTCACCGGCCGGTTTCCCAATTAAGCCCCGGTGTTTACAACGCTGTCACAGAGAGGCTCTAACTGGGAGATCTGGGTTGCACCTCCCTCTTATTCAGATGTCTGCCAGAGCCTGTTAACTTTCGGGGTTCAGTGAGATGTAAAGAGACTCTACAAGCGCATGGGAGACTGGGGAAGGCTCGCAACGCTGCTTTACATCAGCTTCACCCCGTCACCAGCTCTGTACTCAGTCCTGTAGAGAGATGTAGAGGTGTTGTACTGTATGGACAGTAGTGAAGAGAGGAGGAGAAAGGGTAGACAGAGGATAAGAGAGAGGAGAGAGGCAGAAGAGGATGGCTCACAAAGCAAAAGTGATGCCTCCAGTTCCCTTGGCCATGCAATATTCAACATTTGCGCTGTTCAACTGTGTTTAGCTACAAATAAATCATATTTTCTGACATTTGTGCAGCATTTTTGACATTTTCCTTGCTATGTAAGCAGAGGGGATGAATAATGAAATTTGATGTCTCAAATTGAATGTTCTATGTAGTCACGGGACCTGACTGAGCCTTAAAGTGGAAATTAATGAAAATGTTCTTTTTCACAAGTTTAAAGTTTTGGATGTGTCTTGGTCTCAATAAAAAAAGTTTGTATTTCTCTTGCCTAATTTGCTCATCGAAAAATGCTGCAATTAAGGAACAGTCCATGTTTAAATTGTGCGGCTTTGCAGACTCACTAAGAATTTTCATGAAAGTTCACAACAGAGCCCTCAAGCAATTTTGCAGAGAAACAACCATAAACCCTGATGGACTTAACTCAATTGCACCAAAAAAATCCATGAAACACAGAGAGGAGACACTGGGATTTAACAGAGTTAGGAAACTGACCTGCTAGCGTCAACAAATGATCTTGTGATTGGTACACTGATGGGATAGACATCGTAGTGCAGTAGCTTCAGTCAATCAGAATTCTAGTCTGCAAGTCCTACTCTTCGCCTAACAAGCAGTACTCTGCCAGGCTCAGTCACAGCCATTGTTCTTGCTAACGTTTGCATAATTATACTAAAATAGCTGTGCACTAACGTCTACTGTGTGACAATTTGGATAGCCTGTAGTCTGATAGACTGCATCCAGTCTGGTTAATAAGGCTAACATTTTTAAATTTGCACAAGGATTTAATTCTTAACCAAAATGTTTAACTTTCCTCTTACTCAACCCAAGATATTCACACAACAAACCATAGAAAAGTCCTGCTGTTGCAACACTTAGTTCTTGTTCATGTTATACGTCAGTCAGTCTGGTTAACTGATTAACATAATATAATGCTGTTCAATGTAGCCTAAAGTTAGATAAGAATAACTAAGAGAAGCACAAAAATGAAATAGTTAAATATATAAAAATTATGATAAAAGAAATTGAAGGTAAATAAATGGTTAACTAAAAAAACACACAATACATTTATACTACACAATACTTTTGTTTCAACTCTTTGTTTTATTGGCCATTATCAGTGGATAGTGAGTGATACCTGTGGTGATTGGCAGTAGCTGAGGAAATTAAACACAGAGGGTGGGCAGACACGAACAAGCAAGACGTCGACGGATGTTGTGGCAGTTGGTTAAGAAGCCAACTGACACAAACAGTACTGTAAGTAGAATCAATAACGGGGGGACACGAACACTGAATAACAACAAAACAATTATGTTGAAAAGGAGCATTCGATGCAGTCAAAAATGGAGTTATCTGCTTGCCAAATTGTGTTTGTATGAATGGGTTAAATCTGAGACCAGATACCAGTCAGAATACAAGTGGTCTTACTGCTTTTATTTGTCATCAGCTAGCATTATATAAACCGGTCACTTTAGTAATAGTATACAGCTCTTGAAAAAAAAATACTGAGACAGATTGTCTCGGGTTACGTATGTAACCCTGGTTCCCCGAGAAGGGGAACGAGACACTGTGTCGGTTACGACACTATGGGAACGCCTCTAGGCGTAGCAGGTCTGAACGTGAATGAAATCACTCCAATCCTATTGTCTTGTTGCTAGAACGGTAAGGTGTGATGGAATAACCGGAGGAGTATAAAGCACACCTGCACACACTCATCATTTGCTTAAACTATGAAGCAGGCACTTCAGGCGGGGAGAGAGGTGCGGCAGGCCGACGCAGTGTCTCGTTCCCCTTCTCGGGGAACCAGGGTTACATACGTAACCCGAGACGTTCCCCTTTGAGGGAACTCGAACTGCGTCGGTTACGACACTATGGGAACGAGATACCCACTAAACAGTGCCAAAAACCCCGCCTGCCCCAGTGTGCAATAAAGTGGCACGACTAAGTAGAATGAGCCCTCACAGCCACAGGTGAAGGCAAACCGCGCACCTGATAGGCCAGAGAAATAGTCTGAACAATCCAGTTGCTAATAGTATGTTTGGATGCAGGGAGCCCAGCCCTGGGGGACCCAAAACACACTAGCAGCTGGTCAGCCTTCCTCCAACGGGAGGACCTCAGAGTGTAAATACTCAGTGCTCTGACAGGGCAGAGCAGATGAAGTCTCCCGTCCTCCGCCGTCACATGAGGTGGAGGATGAAATGCCTGCAGCACTGTGGACCCTGCCGCAGAAAAAGGCACTTTAGGGATGTATCCTGGACGAGGGTGCAGGATAGCCCTAATATTCCCCGGGGCAAACTCCAGGCTTTGCGGGGAAACCGAAAGCGCTTGGAGATCCCCCACCCTCCTCAGAGAGGTGATAGCAAGGAGAAAGGCCATCTTAAGGGTCAAGTGCTTAGCCTCAGCTGACTCCAGGGGTTCGAAGGGTGCCTCAGCCAACGCCCCAAGAACCACCGCCAGATCCCAAGTGGGAACCTTGGACCGAGTCGCAGGTCTCATCCTCCGGGCACTACGGAGAATCCGTGTGGACGGGGCCCTGGAGCTGAGGAGGGTCTCGACTGCTCCGGCTGTTAGACCCGCCTCTAGATACTGTGCCCCCTCAGAGGCCAGACCCACAGCCGCCATACGGCGGGGCAAGGGTGAAGAACCTGGCCCTGCGCCTGGAACAGCAGGTCTCTCCTTAGAGCAACATGATGTCCGAGAACCACACCCGGGTTGGCCAGAACGGGGCTACGAGCAGTAGACCGACATTGTCCTGGCGGACCCGCTCCAGAACCCCCGGGAGCAGAGCGACTGGGGGAAAAGCGTACAGACGTAGCCTCGGCCACGAATGTACCATGGCGTCCAGACCCAACGGGGCTGGAGGAACGAGAGAAAACCATAGTGGCCAGTGAGTAGTCTCTTGAGACGCAAACAGATCCACGTCTATGGGGCCGAACTCTCCGCACAAGAGCTCCACCACTTCGGGGTAAAGTCTCCATTCCCCGGGCCTCAGCCCCTGCCTCGACAGCAGGTCTGCTCCCTGATTCTGCGTCCCCGGGAGATACATCGCCCTGAGCGATAGTAACCTCTGCTGGGACCACAGGAGGATCTGACGCGCCAGTCTGTACAGAGGGCGCGAGCGCAGACCGCCCTGGTGATTCGGCCACCACCGCTGTGTTGTCGGAACGAACCAGGACGTGGTGGCCTTGGAGATCGGGCAGGAAACTCCTTAGAGCCTGGAACACCGCCAACATCTCGAGACAGTTGATATGCCACTTGGACTGATGCACCTACCAGGATCCCCTTGCAAAGCAGCCGCCCATGACCGCGCCCCAGCCCGTGAGGGAGGCGTCTGTCGAAATGACCAGCCGGCGACAAGACCCTCCCAGCACGGGCCCCTGGGACAGGAACCAAGTTTCCTACCAAACTGATCGAAGACACTTGCGCGTAACCCAAATCAGACGGAAAGGATTTCCCCTCGGGGAAAAACCCTTGGTCCTTAGCCACCACTGCAGGGGTCTCATGTGCAGCAGTCCAGATGGTATTGCGCTGGACGCAGCTGCCAGGAGACCCAACACTCGTTGAAAGTGTTTTATAGTGATGGCGTGGCCTAACTTCACCCCTTTCACGGCAGCCAATATGGTGTCGACACGTGCCGGAGACAATTGTGCCCGCATCGTTGTCGAATCCCATACTACCCCTAGGAACGTAGTCCGTTGGGTGGGCGCCAGCACACTCTTCTTTGCGTTGAGCCTCAGCCCTAAACGCAGCAGATGAGTCAGAACGACATCTCGATGCCGAACCGCCAACTCTCGAGACTGGGCTAGGATGAGCCAGTCGTCGATGTAGTTGAAAATCCGGATGCCCTGGAGCCTCAGCAGGGCCAGTGCTGCATCCATACACTTGGTGAATGTGCAAGGGGAAAGTGCCAGGCCGAATGGAAGAACCCGATACTGGTAAGCCACACCCCCGAAGGCGAACCTCAGGAACTTCCTGTGAGAAGGACGGATGGAGACGTGGAAATAGGCGTCCTTTAGATCTATCGTGACGAA
>NC_060155.1:15594931-15595788 GCF_021292245.1 Micropterus dolomieu | reverse complement strand
TGTGGACGGGGCCCTGGAGCTGAGGAGGGTCTCGACTGCTCCGGCTGTTAGACCCACCTCTAGGTACTGTGCCCCCTCAGGGGCCAGACCCACAGCCGCCATACGGCGGGGCAAGGGTGAAGATCCCAGCCCTGCGCCTGGAACAGCAGGTCTCTCCTCAGAGGGACCTGCCACGGCGGGCCGTCCAGGAGCGACATGATGTCCGAGAACCACACCTGGGTTGGCCAGAACGGGGCTACGAGCAGTAGGCCGACATTGTCCTGGCGGACCTGCTCCAGAACCCCCGGGACCAGAGCGACTGGGGGAAAAGCGTACAGACGTAGCCTTGGCCACGAATGTACCATGGCGTCCAGACCCAACGGGGCTGGAGGAACGAGAGAAAACCATAGCGGACAGTGCGTAGTCTCTTGAGACGCAAACAGATCCACGTCTATGGGGCCGAACTCTCCGCACAAGAGCTCCACCACTTCGGGGTGAAGTCTCCATTCACCGGGCCTAAGCCCCTGCCTCGACAGCAGGTCTGCTCCCTGATTCTGCATCCCCGGGAGATACATCGCCCTGAGCGATAGTAACCTCTGCTGGGACCACAGGAGGATCTGACGCACCAGTCTGTACAGAGGGCGCGAGCGCAGACCGCCCTGGTGATTCGGCTACCACCGCTGTGTTGTCGGAACGAACCAGGATGTGGTGGCCTTGGAGATCGGGCAGGAAACTCCTTAGAGCCTGGAACACCGCCAACATCTCGAGACAGTTGATATGCCACTCGGATTGATGCACCTGCCAGGATCCCCTTGCAAAGCGGCCGTCCATGACCGCGCCCCAGCCCGTGAGGGAGGCGTCTGTCGAAATAACCAGCC
>NC_060155.1:15583880-15594911 GCF_021292245.1 Micropterus dolomieu | reverse complement strand
CCCGGGAGCAGAGCGACTGGGGGAAAAGCGTACAGACGTAGCCTCAGCCACGAATGTACCATGGCGTCCAGACCCAACGGGGCTGGAGGAACGAGAGAAAACCATAGCGGACAGTGCGTAGTCTCTTGAGACGCAAACAGATCCACGTCTATGGGGCCGAACTCTTCGCACAAGAGCTCCACCACTTCGGGGTGAAGTCTCCATTCCCCGGGCCTCAGCCCAGCGACAAGACCCTCCCAGCACGGGCCCCTGGGACAGGAACCAAGTTTCCTTCCAAACTGATAGGGAACGAAGACACTTGCGCGTAACCCAAATCAGACGGAGAGGATTTCCCCTTGGGGAAAAACCCTTCGTCCTTAGCCACCACTGCAGGGGTCTCATGTGACGTGGTCCACATGGTATTACGCTGGACGCAGCTGCCAGGAGACCCAACACTCGTTGAAAGTGTTTTATAGTGATGGCATGGCCTAACTTCACCCCTTTCACGGCAGCCAATATGGTGTCGACACGTGCCGGAGACAATTGTGCCTGCATCGTTGTCGAATCCCATACTACCCCTAAGAACGTAGTCCGTTGGGTGGGCGCCAGCACACTCTTCTTTGCGTTGAGCCTCAGGCCTAAACGCAGCAGATGAGCCAGAACAACATCTCGATGCCGAACCGCCAACTCTCGAGACTGGGCTAGGATGAGCCAGTCGTCAATGTCGTTGAAAATCCGGTTGCCCTGGAGCCTCAGCGGGGCCAGTGCTGCATCCATGCACTTGGTGAATGTGCGAGTGCCAGGTTGAATGGAAGAACCCAATACTGGTAAGCCACACCCCCGAAGGCGAACCTCAGGAACTTCCTGTGAGAAGGACGGATGGAGACGTGGAAATAGGCGTCCTTTAGATCTATCGTGATGAACGAATCCTCGGATTGGATGTGCGTTACGATGGCGGGGATGGTGAGCATCTTGAACCTGAATCTCCTCAGAGACCGGTTTAAAACCCGCAGATCCAAAATAGGGCGCAGCCCTACGTCTTTCTTGGGGACTATGAAGTACCGGCTGTAGAAGCCGGCGTTTCTGTCTGGGGGGGAGACACGTTCCACGGCACCCTTTCCTCAGCAGAGTAAGAACTTCCTGTCCCAACGCCGGACCTTGCTCCGGGCGGACCACAGTCCAAACCACCCCGTTGAATTTTGGAGGGCGGGTTTTGAACTGTAGTCGATACCCATCTATGGCAGTGCGCAGGACCCACGGAGAAATGTTCGTCAGGCTCCGCCAAGCCTCTGCAAAGTCTGCCAACGGAACCAGCCCCTCGGGGCTGGTGGTCGGTGTCTCGTGTGATCTTCTGGTGGACCCCTGAAGCCCCAGAGGGGAGGGGAGAAAAGACTCCCCTACCCCGGTCTTCAGGACCTCTTCCCTGAGCTCCGTTGGGACTGGATGACGGTCCTCAGATCACGTCTCTCAGAAGGCTGAGGTTGAGAGCGCCGCCTCGCTGCCCCAGCTCCTCAGGGGGGCCCCCGAGAAGCAACACTCTGCTTCCTCTCCTCTCGGTAGGAGCTCGTAGAGGGAAGGGACCTACGCCCGGCAGCCTCAGCTGCCTTTTGTGCAGACCGGCGAGGGAGGTACTGGCGGAACGCTTCGCCCTGCGCTTTAACGTGCTGGAACCGACCGTCCACCGTGTCACCGAAGAGGCCCGCCGTGCTCACCGGTGCATCGAGGAGGAAGCTCTTATCCTTCTCAGATATGCCTGTGAGGTTGAGCCATAGGTGACGCTCTGTGGCCACCAGAACCGACATGGACCGGCCAATGGAGCGGGCCGTTTCCTTGGTGGCCCGGAGAGACAGGTCCGTGGTTCTGCGAAGTTCCACCAGATCTTCCTCAGAGGGACCCCCCCTCTGAACCATCTCCTGTAGCAGGTCGGCTTGGTAGGCTTGAAGCACCGCCATGGTGTGCAAGCTTGCACCTGCCTGGCCCGCTGCCATGTACGCCTTCCCCACGGTTTGGATGGTAACGCCGGCTTCTCCAGGGAGGACGCAAGTCGAGGGGAGAGATAGCTCGCAAGCGCATCCTCCACCCGAGGCATCCTCCCATAACCACGGTCCATAACCCCATCACATTACTGTAGTTCAATGATCGGGGTGTGGAAAGCCATGTAGAGAAGGGTCTTCCCCATGATTTACTCAGTTCATCATGTAAATCAGGAAAGAATGGCAGAGACCGGCGTGGAGGTGGCGCGTGGTGCTTAAGAAACCTTTCATCAAGCTTACCACTAGCCTGTGGTGTCTGCTCCTCCTGTGGCCAGTCGATATTGAGCTTAGCCACGGCTCTAGTCACCACCTCCAGCAGCTCGTCATAGTCGGGCGCCGCCTGATGATGCCACCCCGACACCCGGAAGTCATCGACCACTATGCTGAGCACGTCCACCTCCTTGGAGTCGGATTGCTGCAGCGTCTCCGGATCCAAACCGCGAGCGGGAGAAGTCGAGAAACGGGCTCCCGAACGAGGAAAGGAAGCATCGGAGCCAGTGGATGAAGGTCGGGAAAAAGCCTCAGCCGTCCCGAAATCCTCCGACAGATCACGCTGTGAACCCCATGAGTGAAGCCGCCGGGCCGCCTCAGCGGCCGCAGGGCCTGCATCACAGGGAGCACACATCCGGCCATCCTTGGAAAAGAGAGCCATGCGGGACCTCAGTACCCGCACGGAAAGGGCTTCGCAATGCCCGCATGCAGCCCCCTCGAGAGCTGCCCGGGCGTGCGCCATCCCCTAACATGAGACACACATCTCATGAGAATCTCCATCCGTGATGTACCGAGGGCAAGGAAAAACACACCTTCTGTATTTCTGGTTGCCGGACATGCTGGTAGACTTCTTCTTCAGGTAAGACATTCACTGCTTGTAGGACTGGAGCTTTCTTCAAACAACATACAGAGCGCCTGCTGAGTAGAAAAAAGCTAATGATGAGTGTGTACAGGTGTGCTTTATACTCCTCCGGTTATTCCGTCACACCTTACCGTTCTAGCAACAAACCAATAGGATTGGAGTGATTTCATTCACATTCAGACCTGCTACGTCTAGAGGCGTTCCCATAGTGTCGTAACCGACGCAGTTCGAGTTCCCTCGAAGGGGAATCATAGGACTGCTGATCACATACTGGTTCTGAGTATTCTCTTTCTACATCACATTGCACCACCCTGTGGTAGATGAGATGCTGAAATTAGTGTTACAAGAGAAAACTCACTGTGTGTATTTCACTGTGTGTTGGTTTAAAAAAGGATGTTTTTCATTTCTTCTATTGCAATTAACATAAAATTAAAAAATAATAGATAAATGTCCATTTACTTGGAATATGTCTACATCTACTGAAAGCTTGGGGAAATTACATCAGGATCTTTTCATTATACCAATATCCACCAGTTTACAGTTGAAAATGAATGAGAAGTTTAAACTGCAGAGACCAAAGAGCTTCCATTTGTTTACAATAATGTGGAGCAATGTCCACAAAATACATCAAGCATCAGGGTCCTCAGTGTTTTAAGTAATGTTTTATTTTTTCACAAATGCTGACTATTATGCTTCTCTGGTCTAGATTTCCGGGCTATGGCTCTTCCTGTCTCAGTTTCTCATGCTGGCTAAATCAAAATCATCTTTTCCCAGCATTTTTAGAACACCCTTCTACGTGAAGTACAACTGTTGCACTAGCGACCAATGTTAGTGCCCATGGGTTTTAGCCTTCTTGATAGCGCGTCCGCATCCCATATCCAAAGTTGGCAGTTCAAGTCTGGACCGTGCAGTAGTACAACCTCAGGGAGCACTGTAACATATACTGTAAATATGCAGTACTTCTACTTCATAACAAAACTTGAAATATGTTTTACTGTAGACAATTACAAACACATCCCTTCAAATATTCTCTTATTTGTGACTGAATACCTAAAACAAAGAGCTGCAAATCAAGATTCATATCAACGGTTTAAAGAGCTGCATGAGCTGCATGTTTGATCTAAGTTTGAAGGTATTCAAGCGGAAGATTGGTCGTTAGATGATTTAAGAGGTTATGACAAATCAGCATTCACGTTATCCAACGAAGGTTAACTATGACCTGGATGACTGAGAATCTTCATAGACAGCATTCACGTTGTGTCTAGCTCCTGTTAAATTTGTTTTTGACTGAACCACAAGCAGCGTTCAACATTTAAAATTTGTGAATACTTTTAATTAAATTAGTAACCCCAAATGCACTTGCGGTGCAGTCAGCTGGATGTACAAAAAATGAGGATTTGGAGCTGTTTTTTCCCTCATTAGTGGCTGTGAATTCAATGAGTTTTTGGTATATATATCTATATTTTAAGGTATTTTATTTTAAGTATATTTATTTATTCAAGAAGCTTATTTTTTTCATTCAGCGTTTCACTCACACACAGAAGTAAACTCCATCAAACATTCATGATTCATGTTTATTTTGAGTGTGTCCACTGGCTCAGTTTCAACAGGTCCTTCATGTCAAAAACATAGCTTCAGAAAACAGGCACATAAAGTACAACCTGTTACAACATTTTCACCTTTCTTTCTTATGACGAGTGTTTTGATGATTCTTACAGCAGTTGATTTTGCAATAAAACAAGTCATTGAACTCACTGTTTATATTTAGAGATAACTGTTGTTGTGATTTGGTGCTATATAAATAAAATTGAATTGAATTGAAGTGAATTGTGTTGAAGGGAGTTTTTACAACTAGTGGAGTTGCTCCGCTGCTTCCAGGTTGGGCACCTAGACACATTTGCTGCTCATTCCTGATAAGCCACCTGACCTAAAGCACAACCTGCCATTAAGCAAGAGGCTGATATCCAGTTCCCGCTAGAGCATTGCGTCATTTGCTTTATGTCTCGAGACACACCAGCCAAACAAAAGGCCCATCTGTTTTTTGAGAAACCTGCTACCTGCTTGCTTTGCCTGCTTGCCTGCCTGCTTGTCTGCTTTTGGGTTCATGCCAGATATCTGACTGAGAGTCCAAAGCTGAGGAATTCACAAAGGGAGACATCATAGCCACTACTACTACATTACTTTGCAATAAACAAAACACTACTTCAGTCCAAACCAAAAGATGAGCCTGAGTCTAGATGTATTCTGTGAACCTGGCTCCACCTTACTGTAAACAAATGACACTCTGGTCTCTGCATGTAAAACTTCTTATTTATTCTTCACCTGAAAATGTAAAACTTTTTAAATATGGGTTTGACGAATCAATCTAGTGTTGGATTAGAATTTTGCTGGATTATATTTCATTTCTAAATGTGATTATACAATACATATACACATATACACTCATAGAAATGCAAACACTCAGTTTTATCAGTTGCTATCCTCAGTATGTTTTTGCTGGTTGTTACGTCCTGATAGGGGTTTAGGGAGTAACCTGATGAAAAATTAACTGCACGTTTTATTCAGAACAAAGGCAAACAAAATCACAGGAGTCATTACTCCGCAAAATGTCAAAACCAACAGGAAAAACTGGTACACATACTGCCCCCCCAGCACAGTCTGCCACCGGCCGGCAGAACAAAGGAATGAGAGAGCAATCCATGGAGGCACAGCCTCCTTTATTCTGTAGCTGAGTGAGCACAGGTGGGTAAAAGTTATGTCAAGTCAAGTAAAATTTATTTAAAGTGTAAAATCACCAGCTGTGTGGTCCCAGTCCCAGAAAACAGAGACACAAAGTTTGCAGAATTGGATTAAAAAAAATGCTGATAAAACATAAGACAACACATTAAAAAACAACAATAAAATACAAAATTATAAAACTAATAATAAACACAGTAAAAAAAATTAGACAATTAAATGTATAAAAATTCTTAAAATACCCTAGCCCAAATTATAAGCCTTCTCACAAATATGCAGTCAAACTTTTTATTAGCTATAAGTACCAAGATGTCATCACTAATATATAAAAGTAAAAGTAGCTTACTCATTATGCAGAATGTCCCATCTCATATAATATTAATGGGTTATAATTATTGATACATTAATGTGTACATCACTTTGATACTGCAGCTGGTGAAGGTGGGGTTAGTGCATCACTTTATGCTACACTGAAATTTTGAAATTGCCCCTAGAGTCTTATCTTATCTCAACCTATAGAAATAAGTTCAAATTTATCAAGTTCAAATTCAAGGAACTAAAGTTATCAAATAAATGTAGTGGAGTAGATAAAGTGCAAATACCTCAGAATCATACTGATTAACAGTACTTGAGTAAATGTAAATACCGGTAGTACCATTCTATCACTGAAGAGACTGGGGCTGCAAATCAGCTTTAGTGAGAAGCTCTTTATAAATTACATCTATTGGATTACTTCTTGTGTAACAATTAAGGTGCATTCAAATGTGTCCTAATGTCCTCTGTTTGTTTGTCTTATCTTCTTAGAGAGAGTGTGGGCTGCGTTAGGAACTGTTGTTGTTGGCCTGTCCCTGAGCCATTGTATCTTTGTCTATTCTGAAACAGGACACTGACGAACCAAATAAGTTGTTATGTGTACCGCACTGGTCCCAGGTGGAGCTGTACTGTATACACCTACGTAAATGAATAGATCTGTATATGAAACCTGTAACATCATATTCTGTTCAAGGTTTCTGCCTCTAAAAAGGAAGTTTTTCCTTGCCTGTGTTGCCGAGTGCTCAAGGTGGAAATTGTTAGGTCTCTGTAAAATAAGTGTACGGTCTAGACCTGCTGCATATTAAATGCGCAATGAGATAACTGTTGTGAATTGGCACTATATAAATAAAATTGAATTGAAAGAAGGAGTCATACAAATTGAAACAGCAACATTTGAAACATATTGCTCTTTATTAGTACATTACATGACAGAAGAATATTCATTCATCAGAGGGTGTGTTGGTAGTCATGATGACATTTATCTGTTGCACAGATCACCCCTGCAGCAAGAGGCAGTTGATACACCTGGTTGATTCAGCAGTGCACAGTCTCTTGCTTTCATGCAACCCTTGAAGTAGCTGGGAGCTGTGAAAACATGGAAACAAGTGAAAGATTATTAGGCAAAGTATTGTTTTCTTTTTGTTATTAGAGACTGTTCACTTTATTCCAGTGACGCCTAAATTTATTTACAATAATGAAATATATATTTCTGTTTTCATTTGCTTTCAAGCTGATGTTAAATTAAGTGGAAATTGTTCGTCAATAGGACAAAGAAAATATATAGTTTCAGTGTTGTAGGTATGATGCAAATCAGCAACAACAGGCATAAGAGAAACCAGTGCTTGCAAAAGGTTCCCAGATACGTATCAAATATGCAAAAATATTCATTGGGGAATTCATACGCTATCTCAGCTGCATTATGAAAGGAAAAGGTGTGATGTGAATTTGCGACAATCAGCGTTAAGGGGTTACTGTGACCATCGTCTTTCACTGCTGCTCAGGCCCAGTGAAGACTAAGGCACTTACTGGATCCAGCAGTAAAGATGACACCGGCACAGACATCGCTTGAAGGTGGGCAGGTCTCCACACGGTCTGGACAGCGGCGCAGGCCTCCACAGTAACACTTCAAGGCTTCACCTGAAATAAAAAAAAACCATCTTGTTCACCATCCTAATTAAACTAACTCTGCAGTATTATTTTAAATGTAGGTAAAAAAGACTGCATGTTGGCAGGTTAACTCACTCTGGCTTACAGCCAAAAATACAAACAGAGCAAGAATCACAATCTTCATTTTTTCACAATGTCACGCCTCTGCACACAAGTCACTGGATAGAAAAAGGAAAAGAGTGAGAACATCAGACACCACCTAATTACATGTCAGAGCACTTCTATAATCCACATGTTTCCCGCCTTTACACCTGGCATTAAAACATGCTTATATTTTTGGTGAGCTGAACGTATCTGTTTGTGAATGTGAAGTCACGCGCAGATGAGTTAAACTAAATATAAACTTCTAAAATACCAGAAAGAAGCAAGCATTATGAAAAAAAACATAGTTCAATGGGGTTTTCTGGAGACACATGTTAATACCAGATGTAAATGTAATCAGGTTAAAATCATATCTAGATCCAATCGGTATACGTGACGCATTTTAATGTAAGGTGCAAAGAGGTATATCTCACCTGAATGAAGCTGATGAATTATCCTGCTGGAGCGTTGACACAATCGAGTTGATACCCTGGCGTCCTTTTTATCCTCTCTTGTTGCTCATCTTTTACCTGACTGTTTACATATTCAGTGTAATCTGAACTTTTGAAATTGTCATCTGGGATTTTTTCTGACAGTGACTAATCAATATCAGACACAATGCCCGGAAAACACGCTCTTACACTGACTTACAGGAAGTACACTGCAGGAATTTCAAATCATTAAACACCATAACCACACAAACAAGACATATCAAGACTGTTATCACTAATAATACTGTTTCTAATACTGTTAACTTTTTTTAATAAGACCTAACCTGGTCTGAGTAACAAAGCTGCTGAGTATGATTTAAAAGTGTGATGTAATATTGGTTCCCACGTTTGTTTTCCACCAGATGATCTCTAAATAAACAGTGAGTTCAATGACTTGTTTTATTGCAAAATCAATTGCTGTAAGAATCATCAAAACACTCGTCATAAGAAGAAAATGTGAAAATGTTGTAACAGGTTGTACTTTATGTGCCTGTTTTTTGAAGCTATGTTTTTGACATGAAGGACCTGTTGAAACTGAGCCAGTGGACACACTCAAAATAAGCATGAATCATGAATGTTTGATGGAAAAAAATAAGCTTCTTAAATAAATATATATACCTTAAATAAAATACCTTAAAATATAGATATAAATCGTTAACATTCCTGATCTTGTCTGAGCAGACTCATCTACATGGAAGATAGTGTATGTTCATTTACATTATCGGATTGAGAGTCAAGACAGATCAGCCCAAATAAAAAAAGGGATAAACCAGCGTTCACCAAAAACTCATTGAATTCACAGCCACTAATGAGGGAAATTGGGAAAAAAAACATCCTTTTCAATGGCTGCAAATTATCCAGCAATGTGTTTTGAAATGTTCTAAACCAACACACAGTGAAATACACACAGTGAGTTTTCTCTTGTAACACTAATTTCAGCATCTCATCTACCACAAGGTGGTGCATTGTGATGTAGAAAGAGAATACTCAGAACCAGTATGTGATCAGCAGTCCTATGATTCTTCACCAGTAATAAACTGAAGGAAGCGGAACATTTACAATTTTATTTATATAGCGCCAAATCACAACAACAGTTATGTCATAGCGCTTTTCATAAAACAGCAGGTCTAGACCATAGTCTGATGATATTTACAAGGCAAGCATCTTATCTATGCGCCATCACCACCCCTCATTAGGCGATAGAGGCAAGGAAAAACTTTTTTAAGAGGCAGAAACGCACGGTTACTCTCCCGAACTCAGCATTTCCTCTTCTTAAGTACAGAACAAGTACAAAGCAAACAACAGCCAGCAAATAGTAGATGAAGGATAAACAAATGGCAGAGTATTAGCATACACTCAAAAACTCTTCCTGAGCTAAGAAAGGAAATGCAAATGTATGTGGCATCAGATGTTTCTCTATCTCTTGATTGGTCTTTGTTAAAACTCTCACCCACATGCCAGCAGATGTTTATTGTAAATCAGACAACCTTTTGCTTAGGAATAAAAACCCTGTGATACAAATAATGAGAACATTAGATGAATAGTTAAAACAATGAATTAGAAACAGAAAAGTAAAAGAAAACAATAAAAAACATGAAGGACTAGATTCGTAAAAACCTATATCATCTGTACATTAAGGCTGACCTAAATGTGTTGGGCAAGTTTTAAAAAATGTAGAATGATTTCAGAAAAACACTTAATACAGGGGTTAAAATAAAAATGCATGATCATAATACCCTGGGGGCCAGAATTGGTCATTTACCCATTTGTTGGAAAGAAAACATAGAAACTAAAATGATACAATATGCATAAGAAAACCTGCATACAAAATCACAACAATAACACTAAAAAGAAATAAACAATCAAAAACAATAATTAAAAACATGGAAAAATAAACAAAACAAATCTACCAACAGATCTTTGTACTTCAAAAAACAGAACTACTCCCGAAAACATAGTCATTGTCTTTCCCTTGATTACATGGTTCATTTGTGGTTATTGTGGATCCCTCTTCTTCTGTCCTCTTCCTCCTGCATTGGTAACATGCCAATGTCCCATCTCCCCTCTGCACCTTCATATTGCATCTTCAGTGGATATGAAGATGCTTTCTTGTGTAAAACAGTCCATGTAGAAAATCAGTGTAAATGATATCAGTTTGACTGGTGAGTGCAAATGAACGTGAAATGTGGGTGTTGTGGTTATATAAGTACTATTGGAGTCTGTTTGTTGAGAGCTCCTAGATTTGTAGGGAAACGTCTGTCATCTTGTTGGGCTAGTGACCAGAGTTGAAGTACTCGTGCTGACCAGGACGATGGTGAACACTGCAGCCGTTGTCTTTCAGCATAAGTTTTCCATCCATCTTCATCTCTCAGGTTGTCTCGTGTTGGGATGTACGGGTTCACATGTTTCTCTCAGCTCTTCTGGGAGGGGACTTCCAGTTGAAGTTGTCTGTATCACCTGAGGTGATCTTGAATGTCTGGTGATGGTCTCACTGCTTTCTCTGCCTGTCTGGATGTTGTGGAGAGAAACTGTTGCTCCAGACTCTTAGGAGACAATAAACCTTCAGAACACGGTTAAACACACAACAGTGTCTTAAATGTGTCGGCATCCAGGCTTGTCAACGTTAAACCAGTTTGAGGGAAAGAAAATTGTTATTCATTCGTATAAGGACTCTCATGCCTATCATGCAACAGCCTTTTCACCTGTTTAACCCCAAAATCTATTGATTGACTTCAGACTGTCCAGAACTCAGCTGCCAGGCTTTTAACCAGAACAAAGAAATATGACCACATTACTCCTATTTTAGCTTCATTACACTGGCTCCCAGTGTGTTTTAGAATTGACTTTAAAATTCTATTGATCACTTTTAAAGCTCTTC
>NC_060155.1:15583247-15583860 GCF_021292245.1 Micropterus dolomieu | reverse complement strand
GATCGGGCAGGAAACTCCTTAGAGCCTGGAACACCGCCAACATCTCGAGACAGTTGATATGCCACTCGGATTGATGCACCTGCCAGGATCCCCTTGCAAAGCGGCCGTCCATGACCGCGCCCCAGCCCGTGAGGGAGGCGTCTGTCGAAATAACCAGCCGGCGACAAGACCCTCCCAGCACGGGCCTCTGGGACAGGAACCAAGTTTCCTTCCAAACTGATAGGGAACGAAGACACTTCCCCTCGGGGAAAAACCCTTGGTCCTTAGCCACCACTGCAGGGGTCTCATGTGCAGCAGTCCAGATGGTATTATGCTGGACGCAGCCGCCAGGAGACCCAACACTCGTTGAAAGTGTTTTATAGTGATGGCGTGGCCTAACTTCACCCCTTTCACGGCAGCCAATATGGTGTCGACACATGCCGGAGACAATTGTGCCCGCATCGTTGTCGAATCCCATACTACCCCTAGGAACGTAGTCCGTTGGGTGGGCGCCAGCACACTCTTCTTTGCGTTGAGCCTCAGCCCTAAACGCAGCAGATGAGCCAGAACGACATCTCGATGCCGAACCGCCAACTCTCGAGACTGGGCTAGGATGAGCCAGTCGTCGATGTAG
>NC_060155.1:15554415-15583147 GCF_021292245.1 Micropterus dolomieu | reverse complement strand
CACGCCTGAAGCGCCTGCTTCATAGTTTAAGCTAATGATGAGTGTGTACAGGTGTGCTTTATACTCCTCCGGTTATTCCGTCACACCTTACCGTTCTAGCAACAAGCCAATAGGATTGGAGTGATTTCATTCACGTTCAGACATGCTTCGCCTAGAGGCGTTCCCATAGTGTCGTAACCGACGCAGTGTCTCGTTCCCCTTCTCGGGGAACCAGGGTTACATACGTAACCCGAGACGTTATCTTCAATTCACCTGGTTCACTTCACTGTCTCTGCTGACTGTGTGTGTGGATTTGCTTATTTTACTATATTCATGGGGTCCAAAAACAGCTTTTTGGGAACCAAAATGCTAGATCCCACAAGTTTAAAGGGCTGTTTGAGGGTTAAGACTGGGTTTTCGAGTTAGGGTTAGGGTAAAGGCTTCAGGTTAGGCATGTGGTTGTGATGGTTAAGGTTAGGGTAAGGGGTTAGGGATGCATTATGTCAAAAAGATGTCCCCATAGAGGAACAAACATATGGGCAGAAGCTACAGCGTGACAGTTTTTTGCAATGTGTTTATTCCACATGTTCATATTGCGATGAAAATACAATTTATCGGTCAGCACTAATCAATAACACTCTAATGGCTGAACAGTAAATATAAAGTTTCTGCAGCTCCTATAGCTTAGCTTAGGAGAAAGACTGGAAAGTCATGAATTCAAATTATGCCTTTTCTGAACTCTGACAGTCTAATTGAAAACTGTGCTCTTGCCAGCAGATCGTTCTCTACAATCACCTATTTGAAGGCGATTCATATTTTTATGTAGAATAAATGTTGTCTATATGTTATACTAAAAGTTATCAGGTGTGTTTTCATGTCAGTGCAGGTCTGCTATGTCTCTGCGTATGAGCATAAATTAGGGGTCATGCAGCCAAACCATACTGGCAGACCTTTATGACAGCACTTTTCACTGTTCACCTGGAACTGCTGCTGGCCTCACTTCAGTTTTAATGGCATCCAATTAGAGGTGAAGATACTTTAAAAGTTTATGACATGGAGTCAGTCGGCTCTTGGTACTTCATTATTTCATGAGTAAAAAAGGGGGGAGTAGGGGCCAGCGCTCAACTTCTTTTATATGAAACTCATCTCCAAAAAGGAACAAACCAAAGTATTGTGGTCATGCAAAGATGTAGTTCACCATAAACTTGACGTACAACAGCATGCAATCAGCACATACTAAACAAAAAGAGAAACAAAATACTCCAAATCAGACTATTTGAATGTTTTATTAATATGTAGAAAATGTATTAAAAAAGGAACTATATAGTACATGTATAAGTCAAACTAGAGCTAAATTTGACAGTAAAATCCAAGTTTATCCAACAAAAATCCTTATTTCAGCATATGAGCTTTTCAAACAGTCAAGATCACATTTGGTCAACATTTACATTTCCATGGCAAGATTTCAAATTAATGCAGTTACAGTATCTGGCTTATATAACAAATACCACCAGACATGGTGGTTTTATCAGTTAAGTCACTTGTAAAAGTAAACCCATCAAATAAAGCATTTTTATTAGCTTTTTTTTTTTTTTTTTTTTTTTTTTACAATTTCACAAAGTAATTGGAAAATAAATAGCAGTGAAATAAATAAGGGGGAACAGGTTTCCTGTCCAGTGAGAAGCTTGGTAGAAGCAAACAATGATCAGTGTGAGTGTATTCCCAGTGACTGAGAGTTTTAAGTGTAAATAATGGAGATGCTCTTTTCAAACCTGATGTTATTCAGTAGCTGAAGAGATGACATTTTACATGATCAAAACGTACAATTTAATACCTCCCTACCCTCCAAAGATGATAAAATACTTGATCAGTTGGCTTTAAATGATGGGAACAAACTACTTGCTCATACTTTATGCTAGAGGGAATGACATCAAATTATTTATAATATCAAGAAAATAATTTCAGGCATGTTTTTTTCCATGAGGGTTGCATTTTCTCAATTTCAAATAATTTGTTTTCCTGAAAGCTCTCAATGAAGAGTAGCCTAATATTACTAAGCTTTCAATTACACTAATGGATTAATGTAACGTGCTTGTGACAAGCAATAGAAGTTTATGAACAAATGGAAAGACAAAAAATAAATACATAGATGATTAACTGGAAATGAAAGGTGAGACATAGGCTTTTCCACAGCAACTTAAACAATTTCCTTTTTGTGGTTTTCTCATTGATTGACAGAAAAAGCTTAAAATGATTACAGATGGGAAAAAATATTTAAAATGAACTTAAATATATATCAGCTTTCCTCTTGAAATATTTAAGAGCACCTCACGGTTTGCCATGAGAGAAAACCGTCACAATACAAATAACATTCTTTTTTCTTTTCTGCAAAGCTTCATGACCTTCGTTCCATGTACAAAACTGCACCGAGGCAAACTTCATCCAAGTAGTTAATAAAATAAGTACATAAAGAGTTCCCTACTCTACTATAAATCACTATGGGAGATGGATTGCATGAGAGGCTCTGAAACAGTCACTTTGACACTGAAACATTAATCAGACCTGGGAAAGGTTGCGTGATGAAACAGCTTCTTATAAATATTGTTTTTATTCTACCTTTTTAAAAACCATTTCAAGAGCACCTTTTACCCAGACCAGCAAAGAAATGTGTCACTACAAATCAGATTAGAACATGTACTCCAGTGACATTTGTTACTTATTATCAGGCTCTTGGTTGCAATTTAAGTCAACATGCAGTAGGCTCCATCCACCCATTAACACAACCATGGTTAAAAATACAGTGGTTAAAAGGGGAAGTGTTTCAGAGGGCTTTCTGAATTAGTTTGCATCTAAAGGGAGAACACACCAAAAGTCACATTATCTTCAACTCTGTAGCTACATGAGTATATAAGTTGTAGTTTATAGAGGGGAGAGTCACCATTGTTTTCAAGTCTAAAAAGGACAAAGAACACAAATGAAAAATATACGCATATGATACAAAGCAGACTTCCTGGTTTGCTTCAGTGAGAGAATTAAAGAAACTGACAGAAGTACCAGAATGAGATTTCCAGCTGTTAATATTTTGATTATTGAATATAAAATGCTGCTTGCAGCGATGGTGACACGGATTTCCAAGGATTATATTGGACAACAACTTGTGTTTATTTTTAAAGTATGAAGCCAGAGAGAAGATTTAGCTAGTTGTGTGTGGTTTGTCTTCAAACTCCACAGAGATGATTTTTTTCTCCAACAGAGGAGGGAGGAAACCGCAGTTTTCTGGCTCCAGAAAACTGCAGTCAACGCACTGGCACTCAACCCTTTGTGCAACAGTGTGAACACTGAATAGAACAAAATGCTTGGTGGGCATGCTGCGGCTTACGCTGGTCCTACTAAAACAATGCATTCTCTGCCATGTTTGCTGATTTTGTTGTTTCACTGGGGAGCTTAAATAGCGAAGCAAGTACAAGAAAGGCTCAGAAGAAAGACTTGGCTCCACTCCACCTACTGTTCCGCTTTCTTTAAGTTCATTTCAGCTAATAGGCAAGGCTAAAATCTGCACCATGCCCACCACGACTTTCTTTTGCATAGAATTTAGTGTTCACATTGCATAAAATATCACCTGGGGACATGATTACCATAAAAGTCCCTGAAAAGTGAGACTCTATTAATACATGAAAAAAGCTGCTTCAGTGACTTTGGTGACAGAACTGACTGGCACCTTTCCAAACAGTGGGCCGAGTCTTTATTATGCAGATCTTTGGTTACATGTTACACTTATCTGCACCATCTCTGCAAGCAATCACTTAAGTGTTTGCAATTTGCTTGAAAATAAAGTCCAGGAAATAATATTAAATGCCCATGAACAACTAAAAAAATTATTTGAATTGATTAAACAACAATAGCTTTGCTGTGTTCCCACTCGTAGTGCAAAATACTGTCTCAGTGTGGCTACCAATAATAATAAAGTTTAATATTGAATATTTCATACGGCTTTAATATTTAACACAAAGGATATTGTAATTAACAGTAACACAGAAAGAGAGAGAAATAAAATAAATAAACTAGGTGGTAATGAAGCTGTTGCTGGTGCACTGCTTTGTGAATGATGATTTTGCTTTTTGATGTTAATTTTATCTCTTATGTCCAGAATTTGTCCTCAAGGTTTTATCATTAACTTCATATAGGCATCAAATCATATTAAATAGATGGACTTCTGTCACAATATCAGTTATAAAAATATATATATCTTACAGTTAAGGGTTTTAAGGGCATATACAGTATATCTTTCGTTAAAAGTGTTATTATTTCTTAACGGTTAAAATCACGCTAGCTCTCGCACTCTTCTGAGCATTTCTGAGCACATTTCCTCTTATCCCAGGGAAAGGCAAATTGGACTTAAAGGAGAAAAAAAAGCTTCTTTGTTTGCCTTTCCATTTTACAGCAAATAGAACCATTGTCATTCAAAGTATTTAATAAATTACATACAGTGTCCTCTATCGTCTGGGTAGAAGTACAGCAGGGAAAGACAGCTAAAGCTGGGAAAGAGCAGATATAAACAGAGTTCGGACATTGTTTCACCCTCTCTGCTATTTCATGATCTCATCCATGGTTATAACAGTTTCTGATTGTTGGTGGTGTATTAATAATAATGTGTTTTATTATTTTACAACTGAATATTAATAAAATATTAGTAGCTTTTTGTCATAACCCACTTTTTTTCTTTGCAGCCTCACTAAAAGGCATTAAATAGCACATGAGCGAAGCACACAGATAGAAGAAACTCGTCACTAAACATTGTCCAAACTCCGTTTATCCTTGACTCTGGGCTGGGTGAAGGCGGTTTGTTTATTCAGGCGCAGACCGCCTCCTCTTGCTGCTGATGCTACGGAAGTTGAACGGCCTCATCTTCATCTCCACAAAAGGAATAGAGAACTCGTGGCCTTTCCAGTGGTACCAGTTAATACCCTGTGAGAGCGAGAGATTGATTTCAGAAGCTGGTAGAATCAACAAGGCATTTGAGAAAATGGAAAATAACAGGATCTTTTCAGGAAAGTGTATTTTAATTTCAACTGAAAGAAGTCTTCAAAGAAGGAGGGTAACAATCCTGACTTAAGAGATAGAACAATTATGAATTTAGTGCAATTATATTCTCACGCCAACCCTCCTAATCCCCACCAAAACCCTCTCATTAGCAGCTTGACACTGAAAGGCAATTTCTCCCTGCATGTCTTCATGCCTGTCCATCTCTGCTCCCACCTGGGCTCATTTCATGTCATCACGCAACAAAGAGAAAGGCACAGTGCACGGCAAGAGAAGCGCTGAAGCTCCAAAAGTCTTTGTAGTTCAGCCTAATCACAGCTTCACACAACACCTCACTCTCCTTTCTCGAGCCATTTCAGCATCAAGCAGAGAGAGAAACAGCGAGCACATCACGCACTCGTCAAAATGACCAGAAAAGCCCTCAATGCGTAATCACACTCACACGTAGTATTAAAAAAAAAAGCCAATGTCAGTCTGAATGGGGTATCAGTGTATCAGTGTTTATATTTGTAACCATCTCCATTTTGCGTGCTTGCTTAATCTTTTAAATGAACTCTGGCCTTTACCTTCCATATATTTCTGTACATAAAAATATTGGTATGAGTGTTTTAGATAAGCTAAAATCATTCATCATTCATAACAGATGAACAGGTATTTTTTAGAAATAAATATTAAGATTGACAAACAGTGTAGCAGGTATGAGCCTTTTCTTTTCTGACCTTTCATTACAGCTCCTCCATCAGGCCAATGAGTGTAACCGGTATGGAGAAGGATGCCTGTGGCAAGTTTCATGTAATTTAATATACTAATTATAAGCCTTTCAAAATGAGAAATGTTAACCTTTAATCACTGCCATAATCAGGCCAGTTTGTGTGAGTTTTGTAAATGCCAAAATGCCACCTTTTTTTAAATGATTGCATTGAGTTAAACAGTTGGTTCACCCAACCCGCTCTTAAAGAAGACTGACACAGGGACCTTCTCTGAGACAGGACCACAAACTCAGGTAATAATGCTCACCCACTTTAAGACCCTTATCATGTCAGTTGATATTCTGCTTTAGTGCTGCATATTCCCTAACTAAATATAAATTTAATTAAAACAAATGTATTGACACAAACAGTCTGGAGTTTTTGGGGCCCCTGGAGTTCTGTGATTCTGGCGCAGCTGTCTACTTTGCCATGTTGGCAATCCATCCTTGTCTTGCACCCCAGATAGTATGTAGGAGTGTTCTTTTGTAATTTGAACCAACCTTTAATCTTTTTCTAACTTACACCACAAAATATGTTTGGCCTGATGATAAACACATTTACTGACTATTTCATTTGGCACATTCTCTCTTTGATCAGCTTGTGTATTTACGGGATGACTGACCTGACTGTGTCTGGACTCGCCGTATTTGCCATTGAGGTTGGCCCGGTGGCAGTTCTTGTACCACCAGGCTCCTTTGTAAGACAAGGCACAGTTAGTGACTGCGATGTCATTGTCTCTGTCTTTTGTAGAGAAGGGACGGCCCTGGTGGTAGCTCAGAGAGTCACCTGGGGTCAGAAGAGGGGAGAGAGAGCGAGAGAGAGAGAGACCATCAGCAAATTCTGGGCAACATCGGCATATGGTTGAAGTGAATAACGGCGTGATGAGGGGACATAAACGAGCAGGCAGGCAGGAGGGAGATGGAGAGACATGAGAGGAAAAAGGTCCTGCAGCAGGCTCTCTGAATAAATTTAGGCAGAGAGAATTATAATTATAAACATGAGGGGATGATGGGTAATTCTGGCATATGGTCATGTTGACAGACTGAGAGATACATGGAGAGCGAGGACAAGGGCGGAAATGTGGAGGAGTGCTGAAGCAGGTTTCAGACATCAGGGAGAAGAAAAGAGAGCGGAAAGGAGGCAGGAGAAAAAATGGCAGAGGACAGAAGGAAGAGTATTTTCACTTAAAGGTTGGGGAGAGCACACACTATATTACAGCATAGGGTACCGCAGGGTACAAAATTAGCAATCGTCAAATGCAAGTAAGAAATTACATTGGCAAATAAAATAAATGAGGTCAGCCGTCATTGAGAGCATTGTAAGTGGGAGATAAGTGCTGTCACAAACCTCCGTCACTGTTGAGGGATGGTTTCTCTACTCAGGTTTAAATGGCTTCTTTAATTCCTCTATCGTTGACAAAGGACACTCGTTTGAGGATAACAATGTGAAATTGTTCATTTTGGACCCTGATATAGTTTAGTATTTTGGAACAGGAAAAGATTCATATAGCAAAAAGATTTCCATGTTGATGTTCTCACTGGCTATTTCTATACAGTCCGTGGATTGATCATAAGGCTACCATCCACAGAGCTGTAAAGTAAAATGCAAAATAATTGCAAAATAATTACATTAACTTAAACAAATATTCCCAATGCATTCAACCACATACCAGCAGTGCCATTGTATTCTCCTATCCTCAGCTTGTACAGGTTTCTCGCATCTCCAATGGAGAATTTGTCATAATTTGCGTAGACAGACTCCTGTCCGTCCTTCATGTCAATTCTCAGCTCATAACGGCCCTGAGCAGCAATCCTCTGGATGTTGTCCAGGCCTGTGGAGAAAAAAAACAACACAAATTATATTGTATTGTAGATACGCGTTGTATGTATGTCAACCCTAGACAGACAAATCAAATTGTGATAGTTACACCTGCTGTTTTGAAAATATCATTTTACTTCCAATCTAACTGGCTCTCAACCATTTAATAACCAAATAAAGATTTGGTGCTGGAATGGTTTCACACTATTCTCCTGACTGACAGGTGACAGAAATGTGCCAGAAAAATGCAGGACAGAAGAAGGCTTCAAGCAGCAAACATGGATTTAAACAATGCAGGTTTCCTGGAAGAGTCATCCCAAGTGAAACTCTTTTTACAGAGCCCAAAATTGCAAATCACAAATGTTACTCAAAAGACTTTACAATCTTTACATGTGGAACCACCTGTTCTTAGATCCTTAATTCAGATGAGGAAACACTCAAACACAAAAAAATACTACTAGAGCAACAGAGGAGGAATCCCTATTCCAAGACGTATAGACATGCAATATATGGTGTGTGTGTGTGTGTGTGTGTGTGTGTGTGTGTGTGTGTGTGTGTGTGTGTGTGTGTGTACAGCAGTGATCATCAACTGGATATAATACTGCAATATTAATATTTTCGCAGTATTAGACACTGCATCTGTGGCAAAATTCATGGTAAAATGCTCTGTCAAGTTACTGCTAATGCAAAGTGAACATTTCCAGCTTCACATTAAAATCATTTAACTGGTAAAATACAAGTTCTCATATCTTGTGCAGAATAATGTCAGATCATGACTGCTCACATAATTATGGAAAAAGACTATGGAAAAAAATAATTTCTTTAGCTGCCCCAGACTTCTGTGACCTGTAGTAGGTGTATAAAAGACTGTGCAGCTTTCATACTGAAAGATGGCGTACTCACAGAATTTGAAAAGTACGTACGCACAGAAATATCCACATGTATAAAACAAAGCATATGCAAGGTTTCCTTTATACATCCCAATCAACGTGAAACTGACATTACTATGCAAATTAGCGGCTCCCGCTGCTAACAGCCGGCTGCCAGAAACAGTGGTAATAGTGGTAGTGGTCTACTTGCACGGTTCCGCCAGGTTGGTCTGTCAAATGCTGGACCCAGTTCAGCACACAGACCCAAGAGCCCAACTCCAGGGAATCTAAATCGAAGTATTAGCCAGTCATCATCTTGGGCCAGGAAATCTTCATGGAACTCTGATCCTTCCACTCGCGTTCCTCTGCAGTGCCATTGGGCAGCCATGCAGCATTACGAACGAGTGTCACACAGTTTTCATATGTTTACAGCAATCATACAGAGTAGGCTTCACACCTTGCCAAAATGATGGCTTCAGTCAGTAATCCTGGGAGATCATTTAAAGGTTGAGGTTTGACAGGTGAACACATTTTTTAATGTCGGTTTTTCGGTTTAGTCTGCATCATGAGGACTGATGATGAGGATGGAGATTGTGTGAGAGCTGTCCCTGGCTTTATTTCCAGACATTTTTTATTTACACAGTCCATATATGCAGGTGGTGAAGATGAGTCGGGTGAGTCGAGGGGAGAAGGCAGATCTGTTTGTGCATCTCAGTACACACTGTGCGCCTGACAGCACAGTCTGTTCACCGCAGCATTTACATGATAGATAGATATATGTTCAGAGGATATGATTAAAAAATATTGACGTTCTCTTCTGCAATTGTTTAATGCTATTTGATGTTATCTCTGATTTTCACGATGATGATAATTCTATCCGTTAGCCGAGTTTAAGTCTGAAAAGGACTCAAGCTAAATTCACGTTGGGGAAATGCAGCCTG
Organism: Micropterus dolomieu; assembly: GCF_021292245.1. NCBI lineage: Eukaryota > Metazoa > Chordata > Actinopteri > Centrarchiformes > Centrarchidae > Micropterus > Micropterus dolomieu. The sequence goes on along the minus strand of NC_060155.1, from coordinate 15,573,751 downwards.
AATCCTGCCACCTGACATTATCCTGGCTTTAGGCTGGCAGGTTCACAACTGACCATGAAGACCATGGTCTGATGAAATATTTAGCGGACATTGATTTAAGATTTGGCACTAATTTGGCTTATTTTATTTCTTTTACAATTGAAAGGTGCAGTATGGAATAGTTATGGCTCAGTAGCGTGAGCACAAATAACACTGCTGGTTTGAATGTTTAAATGATAGTGATACCGTGTGATATTAAGCGAAATTAAATATATGAGAGCCATTATTATCTATTCCTCTAACATTCAATTTTATTTTGATATTAAACCACTACACACATGATCAAAGTTTTATTGTGTATTAACGGATATAATTAGGTTTTTGATTGACTACTTCATTGACATATGCCTAGTAACTGCAGTGGAAACGCTATTTTGAAACATTTGGTGAGTTTTGGCACTTTAGAGTTTACTGAAAGAGACAGACAAAAGTTTGCGGAGGGTCCTATATATTCTCACAGCAGCTCAAGAGTTTGCACCACGGCTTGCACATTCTCACGTCACGGTCATTTTTATACATCCCACGTGTGCGTGAAAACCAGCGTACGTAACCTTTTTGTGCGTAGGCAGCGTTTATACATGAAGCCCCTGGTGTACAGAGTAGATGAAAATAGTGATAGTAAAATTCCAATACAGAACGAGAGAATGTCAATATTAGATGAACAAAATACAAAAATCTATAACAAACGTGTAGGTTAGAGGTTAAAATCCTTATAAACACTATGTAAGACGTCTTTGTAAGCTGGTTGTATGGAAGTGGATGATTGACATTGTCGAGAGCGGTGGACACTGTGGCCACCAGCCCCCCTGCAAAGGCCCCATGTCGCAACTTTCTGAGATATGTGGCTTTGCTCTCTATCTCCAAGGCAGCAGATACGAGGGCTCGTTTGAACCCCGACAGGCGATAAGGCACCACATCGACCTGAGAGATTGGAACTGCCTTCACCATCAGATTACAACAAGCACCCATTTAGAAAAGAGTCTCCTCCAACAGAAGGATCACCTGTACGCTTTTTTTTCAAGCCGGAAAAAAATTTATAGAAAAGCTAAAACTCCTCTAGCCTTCGCTGATAAGGAATAGGAAGTATAAAATCCTGGAGAGTAGGAAAACTAACTCTGCCATAATATGCCAATGGTAAGCAGATAAAATCTATGTTTGCAACCCGAAAGCACTTAGGGTGACAGGGGAGAAGAAATTGTTGTAATAAAACTGTGTTTAACACTTAGTCATGTCTAATTTCCATTGTATAATATCACTGTATTATCAGCAATTAATCTTGTACCCATAATTTTTTACTGTTTTTTTTTTCCTTCCAACAGTTTTATGGGATTAGGCCGCTCTATTCCAAACTGCAGCAATTAAGAATGCATTTTGACATACTATTGCACTTGTCTTATTATACTACCAATATTATCAACTCGTCACATTTTATGACCAGCTTTTCTCTCACACTTCGACAGAAACAAGAGGGGGAGGGGGAATTTTAAAAAAGCAAGCGAATGGGATAATGACCACACTTGCACACAGCCACCCTGGTTTCTCTCTGTTATTACATCATCAAACTGACATTGTGTTCAGCTTTAAAACTGGCTGAGGTCAGCGAGCAGGGAGAACAGATTGCCCTAGAGCAGCAATAAAAACGCCCGTTTTCAAACTGTAACGGATAATAATGAAAGCTTAATTTCCATATTCTTTACAGCTGACCAGTTAAATGCCTCTTCTTTTCAGTTTGAGTGGATTTAATATCGATTTTTATGGTTCCATACTGTTCAATATATTGCTGTTCTGTGTGTAGAGGCGGTGATTAGCTAAATGTTTGCTATAATGGCTCTCTATGACAGCGACCTAATCTGTAGAAACAAGAGTGAAAGTCAGATGGTTTGAAACTGCAGTGACCATCTGTGTGACGATACCATTTACTTCCTATAACAATGATACATTTTAACACTGAAATGCACAGCAAACACAGTCACAGGACATAACACAGAAAATAATACATGGCAACACTGATGTGAAAGTAGCTACGCCTAATATATATTTGCGGAGACATTCAGAACAGTTGTATTAGTAGTTACTTTTTCCAAAAGGTTAAGTGTTTAGGGTTTTGCCAGTAATATGTAAGAACACAGACATAATGGGTATGGATAATACTTAATATTTGTGCCAAACAATTGCTCAGTTATAACTGCATTTGAAAATTCTACTTTATGTGTAGTTCTGAAAGTTAGTTATTAACACTGTGACACATAGCTCATGGAGGCAATTAAAGGAGCTGCTCAGTGTTTCATGAAGCCAAAAAAAGTCGGACTTCCGGGTATAAAATTACCTGAATCTTCCACATTGTGCAGCCCCACAGGAATAAACGCACTCGCATTTCCTTTAACCCCACCTCATGGAGCAAGCGCAACAGAGACTTCTGGCTAACTTCTGGTTTAGCTCTCAGCTAACTTGAATGGGAATTAAATGATTTAACAGCCCTTCTAGACTTTCTAAATGTTATCAGTATGTTATCACTGCACTATGTAAACTTAATTTTTTCCGGTAAGTACGTTTTGTTTTAAGCCTGTTTTTTTGCTAGCCAAAATAAGCATCCCGGTTAAAATCACAGTTAAAGTAAATTACAGCTGCACCTAGCTAACCAAGCCGCCACCGTCTCGTCCAAATATCGTCACGTTTGGTGCCTGTTTGCTAAAAATCAACATGATGGTGGCCAAAGGCTTCAATTCTTTTAATCTCCGAAAGCATTATGGGAACTGTTGTACTATCAAATATTTTTGACAGTATTAACAGGCCCAGCTGTCCCATCAACTTGGTCCCCTGCTCACAACCATTTTAACCACTATATCAGACGGCAAATGGGTCAGTTTCAAACAGCAGACTTGACATTTTGGGCCATACTCTGAGGCTACCGTGTTCCCTGCTGGCATGTTATCTGTAATCTGGCATCACTGGGAGAAGCTTTCACAGACGCAAAGAGTAGCTCTTGATGCTCCACACCCTGAGGTGACATTAAGCTGCTTTTATGTACTGAGAGGAGAGAGTACTGTACAGGACAGAAGAAATATGGCTAAAAAAGTAATGCAAGGCCCTGGAGATGGAGGTGCCCTGGACTGGTCTGCGTCCAGAAGTGGTAAGAGGGCAGATTATTACTGAATCAGCGAAAGTGGAAATGGGTCAGATGAATTATTGTACTCACTGAACCAGATATGCTGCGGCATCTTCACATCATATTGTACAGAGAGAGTCATTATAAACCTGCCAAATATGAGGCAAGTGCAGCTACATGATGCCTTCAGGTGTCTGCCAGAAACAGCTAAAACACTGCTGTGACTTTTACAGCGCACTGTATCCGTATATCTATGTTACACTGTATAGTGTGCAAGGAGGATTGTTTTTCTCTCCTGTGTGTTGTGCTGTCCAATATTCTTCTTCTCTGTATGAAATACAGAAACTGATAAATTATTAATTTATACCAGCAGACAGCAATCCCACTTTTTCTGTTGTGATAAAATGTTAAGAGCTACCTTTGAACACCCTCCCGGTGGTGGTGTACAAAAGTAACAGGAGCAGCTGCCATTATTATTCAATTCAACTTGGCAACACTGCAAACATACAGCTTTAAAAGTAAGACAACAAGAATTGCATGCTTTTCTATCAGATTGCATTATATTGCCAACTCCTGCTCTTTTTATAGTTTCATCTATTACAGTGTGCTTAGTCACTAATGGACTAGAGTTTTCCACAGCTATCTTGTGTTATGATCCAGTATGTGTCAGCTGCAAAGTAGCAGCCCTCCATCTGTTATAATGTGGTGATAATGCAATGCCCTAAAATTTCCCCCCAGTGTTGTTTCATTTCTCTAATCAGAAAGTTCAAAAAACATTCTTCTCAAGGTCCTGATTCAGTGAATGAAATATTCATGTAATATTTTGCTTTAATCATCTGCACCAAAACAATAACACAAAAACTGGCCCATGAAGAAACATGACTCATTTGCACATTTTCTAATGAATATAATTATTGCTTCATAATGAGATTGGGGTACAGGGGGAGGGGGGATTTAGCAGTCCATCAAAACAGAGAGGATGTTCTGTTGTTTTGTCTTTGAATCAGAGCGACGCTAAAAACAATTACCAAGTCATTTCAGGGAGAGATGATCTTTCAGAGAATCCAGTAATGAATCGGATAGACTTTGTGAAGTCGAGTGCTGAAATGATGAGTGAAAAATCTAAAGGCTATACTGCCTGCACAAGATATTGGAAACTTCATGCCTCTCCATAAAATAGATGTATCAATTGAAACCAAGTGAAAGCCATGACCTTATATTGATTGCACCTATTAAATCCACTTCGGTCATGGAGAAGGCGTGTAGATAAAGAGGGTAATACAGCCTTCAGAAAACTGGAACAGAGATTGAACTAAATTTGTGGCAGGTTGCGATGCACTATCAGCCTGCAGCCCATGAAATACAGCTGAAATATATTGGGCAGGGTGACATTAGGTTGAAATAAGGCAGCAGCAAACCTGTCCTTACCTGTGACTTTTCTAATAAAACTACTATCAATCAGTATCATTTTAGGTTTATAAAGAAAAATATAATTAAATGTAGAGCGACAACACAGGTTCTACCTTATTTTAATTGAGGGAGATGTTACAGATTTTTATATCCTCCAAGTTATGTTAAAATAGAGAAGTTGTTATGCCAAAAAAAATAAAAAGTGATGGTAACTCCTTGTATTTGAAACGACACTACACATTCTTTCTCTAGACTAATGATCTCGGAGTAAGAATCTTACCAAGCCAGAATTCATCCTCCAGGTTTCCAAAGCCGACCCGATAGTCACTCCACTTCCTGGAGAAGTCTGTCAGGCCATTCTGACGACGCTGGAAGACCTGAACACCAAAATATGATGAGACAAGATGAGAAAAATACATAACAGTGTTGTGATCACAAGGACATTCAGTATTATATTCGATCCAATAAAGTCCTTTCCTCCCGTCTCTCTTCCTCCTCTTTTGAACCTAACTGACACAGTTTCTTACATTAGCATTTATGTATTTATTTAAAATACAGATGAATCCTCAGATGAATCATAATGGTAAATATATAAATAATAGTAACGATAATAAATTAAACAATTCAAAATGTCAAAATCAGAATCAGCTTTTTTTGCCAGGTATGTGTACACACATGAGGAATTTGACTCAGGATTGTACATTGCTCACGATGTGCTCATACAAAAATACAAAATCACAATAATAAAAATAAAATAAAAACAGACACAGACTTCAATGAGACAACACAAATATACACACTATGAACAAAAACAATATAGACATATTGACAAATAGTGCAGTGAGCAGAGTGCAAAGGATGCAGGAGTATGTACATGTCGGAGGTGGATGTGATACACAGGTACATATACATGTACACATGTACACAGTGCAATGAAGCATAGTGCAAAGGATGCTAGAATAAATAAGTATAAGTAGTTTGTGCAGGAGTAATGACTTGAGGTAGGTGGATTGGTATACAGTATCTACAATATAACAGTATGAACAGCACTGAAATAGAGAATGGTGAATAAATAATGTGTTAGCCAGTAAATAGGTGGCTGATTAGAGGCAGAGTTACTGGGTTATTGCACAATTGTTCCTGACACCGTGAGTCAAAAATCTGCTGTTCATCAGAGTGATGGCTTGTGGGAAGAAACTGCTCCTGAGTCTGTTGGTTTTGGCGTACTGTGCTCTGTAGCACCCACCAGAGGGGAGAAGCTGGATGTTTCCTGCCCGTTTCCTGACTCTGGAAATGTATAAGTCCTGAATGGAGGGCAGGTTGGCACCGATGATCTTTTCTGCAGTCCTGACTGTATGTTGTAGTCTGTCCCTGTCCTTTTTTGGTGGCAGATCCAAACCAGACAGTGATGGACGTGCAGAGGATAGACTGGATGATGGCTGTGTAAAAGTGGATCAGCAGCTCCTTAGGCAGGTTGAGCTTCCTGAGCTGGTAAAGGAAGTACAACCTCTGCTGGGCCTTCTTAATGATGGAGTCAGTGTTGGGTTCCCACTTCAGGTCCTGGGATATAGTGGATCCCAGCTACCTGAAGGATTCCACAGCAGACAGAGGGCTGTTGAGTATGATGATGGGGGGCAGAGTGGGGGGGCTGCTCCTGAAGTCCACGATCATCTCCACAGTTTTGAGCGTGTTAAGCTCCAGGTTGTTCTGGCCGCACCAGAGAGCCAGCTGATCAACCTCCCGTCTGTAGGCCGACTCGTCACCGTCCCGGATGAGGCCGATGACCGTTGTGTCGTCAGCGAACTTCAGGAGTTTGACAGATGGGTCCCCTGAGGTGCAGTCGTTGGTGTAGAGGGAGAAGAGGAGGGGGGAGAGCACGCACCCCTGGGGGCCGCCAGTGCTAATAGTCCGGGTGCTGGATGTGATGTTCCCCAGCCTCACCTGCTGACTCCTGTCAGTCAGGAAGTTTGTGATCCACTGACAGGTGGAGGCTGGCACAGTGAGCTGGGTGAGTTTGGTGCTGAGGATGTCCGGGATGATGGTGTTAAACGCCGAGCTGAAGTCCACGAACAGGATCCTTGCATATGTCCCTGGAGAGTCATGGTGTTGCAGGATGTGATGCAGTCCACTGACCTGTTAGCCCTGTAGGCAAACTGCAGGGGGTCCAGCAGGGGGCCTGTAATGTCCTTCAGGTGGGCCAACACCAGTCTTTCAAAGGACTTCATGACTACAGATGTCAGGACGACAGCCCTGTAGTAATTTAGTCCAGAGATGGAGGGTTTTTTGGGGACCGGGATGATTGTGGAGCGTTTGAAGCAGGAGGGAACTTCACACAGCTCCAGTGATCTGTTGAAGATCCGTGTGCTTGCCTGCACAGCTTTTCAGGCATGATGGAGTCACACCGTCGGGGCCAGGAGCCTTCCTGATCTTCTGCCTTTGGAAGAGCTGGCTCACGTCCTCTTGACAGATCATGAGTGCAGATGAGGGGTCAGAGAGGGGGGTGACAGCTTGTCACAGGGGGAAGGTGACTGTTTGAAGATGGTGTTGGAGTGGGGGAGAGGTATGACTGTGGGCTTTTCAAACCTACAATAAAAGCCATTCAGCTCGTCTGCCAGTTGTTGAGTACCAGCAGTGTTGGGGGATCATGGTAAGGTCAACAAGAACATACACATCATTTGCACATAAATGGCAAAAGTGCTATTAAAAGAAGGCGTTATCTTCACAGTGACTTACAATCCAGCCCCCTTCATCAGTGGTCATGTCACAGTACACCTGCACACCCTGGCTGGGGTCTCTGTTGATGTAAATGGTGTAGACGCCGCTCAGCGTCTCTCCATTCAGCAGGTGTTGGGCACAATTTTGAGGTGTTGCAAACAGACGACTCCCTGGAGAGAAGCAGAGGAGGTAGGTTATAATTTGCTTATTTGTTCCGTCTTTCGACTTGAAATGATTCAGTTTGTAGAGATTTATGTAGACTGCATGGATATAACTTGAAATTATATAGTATTTTTTAAAGCTGCAGTAATTGATGTTTTTATTTCAACAATGGATTAAATGTCTGTGAGGAATTTAAAATGAGTTTGTAGTGACGAACCCATAGACAATTATTTCCAGACAGCAGTGTTTTTACTTTACTGTTTTCATTAATTCTCACTGCTTTTATCAAACCTGTTTTCAGTCACAGTAGGCAGCTGTTTTAATTGAAAAAGCTCTTATAAACCGACTGTGGGTTACCTGACCACCACCAAACAGACAAAGTTAGATGATGAACTAGTGGAGCATTTAGCTGTTATAGAGCATATATTTCCCTCAGGAGTTGGGGGAGCCCAAAACAGGGGTGGCATTAGCTCAGTCTGTTAGGACTTGGCTTGGAAACTGGTGGGTTGCTGGATCAAGTCCAGCCCGATCCATGCCGAAGATGCCCGCTGAGCAAAGCCCTGAATGCCGAACTGCTCCCTGGGCACTGTACGATGGCAGCCCACTGCTCCTAAATAGGATGGGTTAAATGCAAAGAATAAATATCCCTTCCCCCTCCCTTTCTGAAATTTCCCCTACGGGGGATTAATAAAGTTATATCTTAGCGTTAAAAGTAGAGTCAATATTGACCTTCCATTCATCAGACATATGACTCCAAATGAATGCTAATGTTGCTCCGTGTCTGTTGGATCTGTAAGTGAGCATCTGTTTGCTATGAGGTTTTCTGTCTTTATATGGTGATACTACCCCAATATTGTGTTTAGAGTTTGTTCTGCTGCCCCCAAGTGGCCTTAAATATCCATTAAAACAGTTTTAAATGAAAGTTACCTTGGTGGAAATTATGGATATTAATATGTTACTTTTGGCATGTTCACATAAATTTCAGGCAATCAGCAAATTCTTGACGCTTCCTAACCCTTGTTTGAGTGACATATCCAGCATCCAATTACACGCTGAGCACAAAGATTAGAGCACACTGTTGAGCTGTAGGATTGTAAACAGCCACCCTGCAGGTGCAGCCTAATGGGAAGTCTCTCTCACTATGCTACAGAGAGGGGAGATGAAAATTGTGCCTGACTTTGGGGACCCATTATTGTGCTCCTTTGGTTATGGTGACAGTAATGTGAAATGCAGTCCAGAAGGGAAAAAACTGTGGGGCCCAAGAAAACTCACCCCGTTAGAATCTCTTTCCAGGCTTAAATAAAAGAACACAAATACATGTGACTGGATGTGTGTGTACTGTACCTGTGGTGAAGGTAGTGGAGACAACAGCGCTGGTGTCAAGTCCTCTTGCAGCCTGGAGCTTGACCGTGTACTCCGTGGTCTCAGCCAATCCCTCCAGTCGAATCCATGTGTCCTCTGCATCTAGGATCAGCTCCTACACACACACACACACACACACACACACGACCAAATTCATTCACATACATGTTAAAAGATATTAGACAAATAAAAGTGGTACCTGTGAAATTGCCTTCTATAAAAGTAATAATTGAATGTGTATTCAGTAAAAACTTCAGGGTTAAAACTAAATTATATTAGAATCCCCATAAGTCACTGATAAAACACTGCATTGAGCTTGTGAGTTTTACAAAGAGCGCTGGGAACAAAGAAACCTTGAATATATTTGATGGCCTGCTTTGCGCTGCAGTAGCCCAGAATTCTCAAACTAGCCGCACAAATTTAAAAAAAGGATATTCGGTTAGTTTAAACCAACAGTATGTAATTTCTGCTACTAGGGGTCTGTCACATCAAAACAATTACAGAAGTTGTACATCTTGAAATAGCGTGGAATTATGGGACTTGTTGTCTTCATTCTTAAATAACCACTATTGGCGATGAAAGTCTATCTGATGTGACGCAGGCAAAAATCATGTTCACGGACAAGGTGATGTATCAAATAAATTTTATTCAAGTTTACTTCCTTTCTCACTCTGACGTATCTCATGCTTCCCCTGGAAGTTATAGCAACTATATGTTGCCAATGACAGGCAACCAAAGGAAACACACCGTTACATTACATTTATGCATTTAGCTGACACTTATCCAAAGCAACTTAAAATTGCTATATATATCAGAGGCAGCACACCTCTTGAGAAACTAGGGCAGGGGTCTTCAATTAAAATTCAAAGAGCTCCAGTTAGAGAAAATTTCACGAAGCAAAGGTCCAGAACATTAACTTGCGTTATCATTCAGTAGCCTACCATAACGTATAGCCAAGTCGTATCAGCATATGTTTTTAGTCAACAATGTCAAATCCACAGACTGTATATAAAGGTCAAATCAGACACTATTTTCACATAAAACTGAAGGGATAATAACTGATCTAATAACAAATTCTAAATTTAAGTAATCTAATGGCTGCAATTAAAAAAAGTTTTTGTAAATGTGCATCTTAAAAGAAATTTTATTTGTTGCTCAATTTTTGAAAAAATAATAAAAACTAACTTTGAGGGATTGAAGTTGAGTCTCAACCAATTTTATAATTAACATTCAACACATCTCTCAACAGCTTTAATGCCTCCTCTTCTCTTTCATTCCCTCTTATACCACTTTCCTACTTTCTCTTGTTCAGTGAGAAATGTGATCTGGACCGCGGTATGCCTATTAGTGACCTCTGAACTAGGGGTTAGGTGTCTTGCTCAGGGACACATTGGTGGACGTGTGGGAGTCGGGAGTTGAACCGAGATCTCTCACACCAAACATGCGTCTTATCCACTGCCCCATCACCACCCATTGAATAAAACTACAAAATTACAAAACTACGTAATTCTCAGCACAAACTTTAGGCTTGCAGCAGTTCTTTTCAGTGTACAGTTCATTTGGAATTTTTTTCTACATAAATCTTTTATTTGATAGTATAAAGAATAATTTATAATCTTGTACCTGATGTTTTGTTTTGCTTTCTGTAAAACATCGGTGTCTTGTAATCCCATATGGGATGGGCTATGCCTTGCATGACACAGAAATATAAACTAACCAACTATTAGGGCTGCAACTAACGATTTTCACATTTAATCATTAATCATTTAGTCTATAAAATGTCAACAAGTTGTGAAAGTTTCTCATCACAATTTCTCAGACCCCAAAGTTACTCTTTAAATTTCTTGTTTTGCCCAACCAGCAGTTCCAAGCCCAAAGACTCTTCGTTTATATCATAAGTGATAAAGAAAAGCAGCAAATCTTTCACATGTGAAAAGTGAGTAATGCCATAGAAGATACAAAAGGAGAGATGCTGAGAAGCGAGAAAAGAGAAGGGTAGACGGGTGGGGGCGGGAGAAGAACGGGGGGTCAACTAGACAGAGGGAAGGAGATAAAAGACTCAGCCAAGCTGAGAAGCTACTAAGCAATCAGGAAACAAACATTTCTATTTTTGGTAAAGGAGTCATGACAGTACAGAACAAAGTTACCTCCCTTTTGTTTTTGACAAATCCTCTTTTATTGATCACGTCATAAGGAGCCAAGACCGTTTTTGAGAGAGTACTTTCTGTGACATCCCATTCTTAGATGAGAAATCAGTCCACACTCAGTTGATTAACAGAAATGTGAACTCGTCTATGCATGTATTTGTGTTCTTGTGTGTTACAGTTTGCCCTGCGTACACATTAAATATGAACAAGTAAAAAATGAAATATTCAGTCAGTTTGGGGCGGGGGGGGGGGAATCACATATCCAGGCAATGTGTCCATGTGAATTATGCAGGGAAGCAGCTGGTAAATGGTGTCTGTCTCTAAGGTTGTGACATTTTCCCACCAGGTTTTCAGGGTCAAGATAAGATTTTTATTGCAAGCAAAACTTATCAAGGACAACACATACCTTCATACATTCGCTATTGATTCCTTGGTTGAGTGGTTGGATGTTTGGTGGATGCGTATTTACACTTGTGTTTGTGTGTGAATGGGGAGATTTCTCACTCCAGGCATGAACAAAAAATTATACATGCATTTACAAAGTATTTAGTTAATCTTAATTAGATAAGAAATTAATCTCTCAACTACTCCGCTTAAATTAAGTCCATTATCTGTAAGAATGGAAGCTGGCTGAACAGCTGTAAGCTCACCAACATCCAGTTAGATTACAAGTAACGCTGACGCATATTTTCAGCCAAGCCAGACCTCAAGCACAGACAGCCTAAAGAAACTCTCATAAGGAGCACTTCAATCCGCAGCAATCATTTCTGCTCAGAGCATGAGTGGTATGACTCATTTGTTGTTGAACAAATTCAAAATGTTGCACTTGTTGAGGCAGCTCACCGTGGTGAACGCAGATTTGAATACAAGCTAAAATAATATGATAAAAAGTTGGTGAGAAGACTAAAACATGAAATATATTTTTAAATCTTCCAAGTGGGTTTGCAAGATCTTCCAGCTTTTTACCTCTCTTTATATTTAATGCATCAATTTAATAAGAAATGACTGTATGTCATTAACAGTACTTTATGTAATTAACAACAAGGAACCTACATGTAAGCAGTGAACTGAAATCACAATCAGTCAGTATTTTTCAAGTCAAAAATAATATCAAAGTGATTGTAAAAATGCAAATGTATGGTTAATAATTTTTATAATCAGCCCATCCACGACAGGTGAATGACAGACAAAGTAAACTAATTCAGGCTGGAAACGGTAGCTTATTAGCTATGGGCCAATAGGGTTTTGTTTGCAGTGAAGACAACACCAACATCAAGACCGACCGATGTAACACTAGCAGCTAATTTTGAAACTTGTTTAATTATGGTGACCATACGTCCTCTTTTTCGGAGCTAAAAAATGGGCCTGGCCAGGATTTCTAAATTGCCCAAAATGTCCGAGATTTGGCTTTTGCTTTCCACAGTCTGCATTCATTGTGTGTTTTTTTGCATTGCCATGACCAGTAACCTTACAGGCACTATTACATTTTACTCTTTCGTGTACCGGTCAGTGTCAAAAAAGGTGCTAGCAATCTAGAACTCAAATGTAAGCCATATTAAAGTTCAATACCCCCACCACCCCCCTACAAATTGCCACGGTGCCACCAATTCCTTGAATACCCCCTGAGCCCCAACCTTCCACCCACTGCGGGTGTCTGTCTGCCTCTTGCCCCTACTGCCCTGTTTTTTGAAAACCAAAATATAGTCACCCTATTTTAATGTGAGGCAGCTAAGCAGTTAGTTAGCTATCTAACCTGCAAGCTGACGTTGGCAGTGCACTTTCCCGCGGTGGATGTTTGTCTGGTCTCTCATTCAGCAACCCAAGGTGCAACACAAGATGTGTGTGTCCTTGTTTGTAAGCTTGAAAGTTAAGCTAAGTTTATTTGTAAGTTAAATCAGGGGGAGTATTTAGCAGGGAATCTAATGTGGGTGGTTGTTAAAAGTCTGTGGCTCCTGTGTTGTGCAGCAGGCGGCTGTTTGGTTGTTAGTGAGTATGACTGTCTGCCTCTGATAGAACAGAAGAGGACAATTTGATTGGTTGTATGAAATAAAGTTCATCATTCATAGTAAAACAGAGCGCGTAATGAAACTGAATTAAATATTAATTTCTCCCTTTTGGGTACTGATTTGTATGCTCTATGTTTATGTATTAGGCAGATATGTATGCTGTAGAAATTTCAGTCTGACTTAACATGCAAATGTATGCAGAGTCTTAAAAATGGCATACAACATGCTGATTTCACTTGTACGTAAAAGCCTTAATATTTCTGGACAAATGTTTCTTTAGAAACAAACCACTGTTTTGTAGTAAAAATGAAAAGGCAGAATTTGGGATCAACAGAATGAAGAAAGGAATCGTTTCAAGAACAATACAAATGAAGTCTGTTTGCATTAGTAGTACGTGAAAGCTGAAAAATAGGATCATCTCAAGTGTTACTTTTACATTCTTTGTGCATGAGTGACACCCGATGGTCAACCACACAGCAGTACTGCACATTCAGGGTCAGACTGTGTGTGTGTGTTTTGACTGTTGATAAGAACATGCCACTACAGTGGGCATTGAAGAAGACAGTCTGTGTGCATGTGGTTGCGTGTGTGTTTGTGTGTCAGATATCCAATTTCCAATAAAATGGAGTCTTTTGCAGGGCATCATGGGAAATGGTTCTAGTCAATTTGTTAACAAGCGGGTTTGGGGGTGGTGTTCCACAAAGCTCTTATGAATGTGCTTTATTACTATTACTCAGCCACATCAAAAAGTTTAATCAAAATAAACAATGTCTCTACTGAGACACATAAAAAGTAATATTACTATTAGACAGGCAATTTCACTGCGTAGTTCCCTACTGTGGGTTTCAATCTGTGTGTGTCCCCAAACGCTCACACGCTTCATATCAAGGGATTACATGATTGAAAGATAAAATTAGAATTTTGAAGTGCTTGTCATAAAGTTGTGATTCTGCAATAATTTCCTCTTCCTGAACAATGTTCAACTCTGGTATGATAAGTTGATTAAACTGGGAGCATTTTCTACTTTCTAAATCCGAGAAGGGGTTTCAATATGTTGTACAATATCTGCAGAATTAAGTTTCTATTTTCAGGTGTGTGGATTAACAAAAATACAGTTTATCTCCCTGACACAGTAAGTTTGCTGTAGCATGGGTACTCAACAGGATTTCTAGAACCACAAGATATGGAAACACAATTTGGCTGCAGATAAAATAGATACATGGAATTACAGTACATAGGATGTCAACAGTTCGTATGTATATATCTGTGTATGTGTGGAGACAAGACCTCGTGCCTTGTGCGCTACATACTTTTCGGCTGCCGTCAGCTGACTTGTAGGTGAGCATGTAGTTGTCAATTTCTGCGATTGGCGGCTGCCAGGAGATGAGAGCGCTGCGATGATTCACCTCACTGGCTGTAAGGTTCAGGGGCGCGTCCATGGCTGCCAGAAAGAGAGAAAGATATCAACTTTTTAATTTTCAGAATGTTTTCTACTTCTACAACTTAGTTAAATTCTGGAGGAATGTATGTGGGACGCAGGGCTGCTGAGGGAGCCGCGGCAGCCCCTAAAACCAGGCATTATAAAAACATCAACTAATAAAAAAGTGAGATGCAGACTCACAGCAGAGAGTGAGAGAGAGGACGAGAGAAACAGAGGGGCGAGGGGGTGGACAAGTGAGAGAGATGGAGTGTGCGAATATGGACGTGTAAGTGTCGACCTGATATCAAAACTGTTAACAATGACAGACTTTCTTTGAAAGTAAGAAAAAAGCTGGAGAAAATTTCACAGGTACCATTTTTAGAAACTCAGTGAGTTACTGTACATGTGAGTGTGCCATCCATCACTCCTTTGCTTGAGTGACTTGACAGAACTGCCTGTTGCAGGTGGGCAAAGAAACCATATTGGTCCATTTGGATTCTTTCGCTTTTGTGTGGTCTGAATCCTTTTTAACACTGCACACTGAGAAAAAAAAAAACTCACTCCAGCACAAAGTATCTTTGGGCAAAAGAACACATAATTTCTCATTACATGATGACATTTTAAAGTGTGAGGTTACTGCTGGGGTAATCAGGCAGAAACTGTTTTGTTACTTTGCCGAAATTGTTCAGCGTGTGAGGGAGGTTTCACAGTTGTCCCAAAAATTGATTTTATAGCTGATATAGCTCAGGACATACAGAAATTATGAAAGTGCAGAATCAGAGTCAACTAAAGAATTTATGTTTTTGCATTCCTCACATTAGGTCAACTCAATTAAGGCAGAGGTGTCTCTGGCCAAGTGCACTTTGTGCTGCTCTGCTGAGAGTGTTCTCACTGCATAAAAGGCAAAAACCGCACCGAATTTATTTGAATGTTTTCTTTGAAATCTCATCAAGGACACCCGCTCGCACATTATTCTTATTCCATGTTTCTGGAAAAGGCTAACCAGTTTAATAATTCACATACACATGCTCATGCTGTAGACACACATGTACACACGCACGCACACATGCATCATGTAATAAGGATTTGGATGCGTCATGCACAAAAAATTCTGAAATAGTGTACTTTTACAAAATGTAACAATGTTTTATTACTTCTTGTGATTATAATTTTCAAGGTTACTAGTACTGTCTTTTGTATTTATTTATTTATTATCTTCCAAGTTAAGAACATGCATCGTACAAGTATTTCATTAAATAAATTATCAAAGAGGTTTTATACATGGCAATAAAGTGAACTGAATTCAAGGTCTGGTGTCTGCAGGCAAGCCGTGGCTGACTTAGTATTGGGAGAGAAGTACAAGGCAATAATGTCAGCAGCAGCAACATAATCAGAGCTAGTGCAGGCAGTAGAAGTTAGGCCTTAAAGATATAAATTAACAACCGGTAATTTAGATCCACAATTGACCGAAAGATAATCTACAGGGTGGTACATTTATCAGTCTGTCTATGCAAACACATATCAACACACACCTGTATGGGGCTGACTGGCCAGGTTTTCAATCTCTGGACAGACCTAGCAGTAGATGAAGCAAACCTCTTAACTAAACTTCAGATGCTAAGATTATATAAACTTGTCTGGTTTATTTAATCCTTTAGGCCAATACTGCTGAAGGCCATTTTTTAAAGGACTTCATTATTTTGCCACTTTTTGTCACTAGGACCACACGTGTGCTGCTGTCATCAATCAGAATCAAGACTTAAAGGATCAGGCTGACCCTGTGCAAGATAGTGTGTTATCTCAATATTTCTTTGGATTTTTGAATGTTTTTTTTTGACAGTGCAGCGAGAGACAGGAAATACAGGGTGATGACACGTGACAAATGTTCCCTGAATGACAGAGAACTTGGGTAGTGGAGGGGGAGAGGTAGCGTGTTAAAAGGGTCTATTTTCTATTTAAAGTAGCTTATTTCTTATTTCACCATTTTAATTTACCTCTTTCTGTCTCTCTCCCCTGTATGTGTCTGCTCTGCTGACTTTTCCCTTCAGCAGTATGTTTTATAAAGTCATTGAAAAGACACAATTCGTCCTCTGGGTTTTTCCACCCGCGATTCTGTTTACAGCAGCAGGTGTGCCACATGTGGAGGAGGCTTGTTAATGAGCTTGCTAACGAATGACATCTGCACTGGTGTGTTCACCGTTGCTTTACCTGGTCCGTGATTATAAAAAATCCACAGTGTCTGGAACTTGTAATATAATAAATAACAACTCTGTATGTGTTTCTCTGCAAAATGCAGAAATAGGGCACTAGATATACTTGGGCAGCCGTTAATATACCTGGGCGACCCGCCCAAGTAAACACTGAGGGGCATTGCCATGTCATTGTAAGCATCCGGTCTTAAACCACTTGACCATCAGGACCCCCATTACTACCCATTACTACCGTTTATTGTATAGATGTAAATCTGTAACAACTCAAGGCAAAAGAAATGTTCCAAAAACTCTGTATTTTCTTTTAGCAAATGCTACTCAAACTGGGACTATTTAACATTTGTGGATTATTACACATTTGGTGTACTAGTAAGTACTTAAAAAAGCAGGAAGGTTTATGTGGGATCTGACTCAAAATAAACTAGAGTGCCCACGTTAAGTGTAATGACGGAACAAGTCATCCAGTGCAACGTTGTGGCTGAATGAGGTGCTAATAGTTTTTGGACAACAATGTAGGTCTATGACTCAGATGTACGAGCTACACAGGGACTATGGTAGAATAAACAGATTTTTGGTTTGGTCTTTCCATGATTTCTTGATAATAAGAAAATGATTGTAAGATTAATGCTTATCCTAATGCGTGAAAACCAACGACATGCTAGAAAATTTGGTCCTCAATAAATGATAGCAACTGGAAACTAAACAGATAAGAGATGAGTGCCATAAAACGAAAATGAAAATGTGTCTTGTAGATATCTTGTAGATACTTTCTAAGCAATTAAAAGAAAATATATCCAAGGGAAAGCACAGGTAAATCATAAGAAAACACTAACAATGGGAAATTCTTGCACATAGGGCTGGGCAATAAATCAATAATGTTGTGAACCAACAGTGTGGATTTGTGCATTTTATATCAAATAAATTTTGACTACTCCAAATTCTTTCTCTCTCCCTGGGAGAAAGAAAGGGAGGGGGGAGTTATCAACTCAGACAGCCGAAGCGACTCCAAGGAAGAGGTGAAAGGTTTCTCTCCCTAAGTGCTGTTTCTGGGCAGTCTGATCGTAAAACTGGCCACCTTTGGCAGCAGCCGTGATAAGCCTCGGCGCCTGACTGTTAAAATGACAAAGAAACACTGACCAGAGATTAGCGTTCTCATGAACAGCCTATCAAAACTCTTCGTAAGAGAGGGCAGGAAACCCTAAACTGCCCCCCACACATGTAACCATGGCAACTGACCTTGCTCTTTGTTTAATTACCTCACATCAAAGGATATTCTCCTCTTCACGCCCAGGTGTGAGGAACTCCAGGACACCCAGGACAGCTCTAAATTCCTTTGTGTAAACAGAGTACTGTCTCCTCAAGACTCAAAAATTACCTTGTTTAATTACATTTTTCAGTCACTCAACTAGGTCTCCCCATTCCATTTGAGTAGTTATGTTACCATGTTGTTGTAGTTGCTATTTTTGAAAAGAATCTAAATAAGTGAATTTTGCAGTGTTGTAATTTTCAGCAAGGTCACTTTATTCATTTTATTTGTAACCAATGCTTTGTTCACAACACTTTCTGACACTTCCTTTAGAAATGATGATAAAGAACTGTCATCCTATACTCTGTTAATTTTCCACCTCAAATTTAAGGTTAAAAATGACTAAATTCCCCAGCTCCTGAGCAGAAGATTGTTTTAGGGTTAATCAGAGCTATCCTCATGTAACCCGAGCTCCCCAAAGTGGACAAAATAAGTATTACATGCCATCGTCTGAAATGCTAGCCTCAAAGTTGAACTACTGACAATTGTTTTCCTTTTATCAAGTGCTTAAACCAAGAACGGTATAACCATTTGGCAATTAAGGTTTGATTGTGGGAAGATATTTGATTAAAATACGCGCAAATAGATTTTCGATTAGACATATTGAAAGTTAAGAAGACAGTCTCTCAGGCAAACCGAAGACAAGCCCTCTATCAGGGAAATAAAGGACTGCCCTCTGGGAACCATGCTCCAACAGACAAAACAGAAACACACGTGCTTATTCGCTCTCTTGTCCTCTGTTTGTTCCTGGCTCTCCAATTGCGCTTCGGCACGCACCCAGCACGCACCCTCTCCCGGCAACGCCCTAAGAGTTTGGCCCAGTGCAACGAAGGTCCTTTGTTCGTTTCAAGCTACACACGCGAAGTGCCGCGACCTCAGCTTTCCCTCATTTCAGCAACTTTACTTGTGTTTTATTTTCTTTTTGTTTTGTTAAAAGTTATCAGTCCGTTAAGTTAC
Organism: Micropterus dolomieu; assembly: GCF_021292245.1. Taxonomy (NCBI): domain Eukaryota; kingdom Metazoa; phylum Chordata; class Actinopteri; order Centrarchiformes; family Centrarchidae; genus Micropterus; species Micropterus dolomieu. The sequence goes on along the minus strand of NC_060155.1, from coordinate 15,554,911 downwards.
ACTAGTTTAATTGAAGAACGACCAAGTTCTTTTCTTTAAGCTTTATTCGTCGAGCTAACCACACTGTGTCACACTCTGCATGTCTGTCTCTGTTTTCCCCTACACTCTCTCTCTCTCTCTCTCCCTACCTGTGCCTCGTTAGCCTCATGTCTTTCACCTGTGTTGCTCCCGCCCTGCTCATTAGTCCCTGTGTATATATACCTTGTGTTTCTGTCTTGTCTTTGTTGGGTCATTGTATGTTGTCACCCTGTGTAGCAGTTGTTCTCGTGTCTTCAGCCCTACTCGCCGTGTCTCCCTGTTACCCTGCTCATTTTTGGATTCTGGTTTTTCACCCTTTTGGATTTTCGTTGGACAGCCTTTGTTTTTGGACTCAGTCAATCAGCCACTCTGTTTGTAAGTGTGCTCGTCTTTTGTTTGTGTATTAAAACCCTTCTGAACTGTTCCTGCTGGCTTTCGTGTCCTGCATTTGGGTCCTCCAACCTACTACCTGCTTCAC
>NC_060155.1:15550421-15554315 GCF_021292245.1 Micropterus dolomieu | reverse complement strand
ATGAAATATCTCAGATGATAGATAGTTGGTATTTAGTCAGGATGGCTCAGAGCCACTAGTGAATTCTTTCGCGCGTGTGTGTGTGTGTGTGTGTGTGTGTGTGTGTATATGTGTGTGTGAGAGAGAGAGAGAGAGAGAGAGAGAGAGAGAGAGAGAGAGAGAGAGAAACTAATTGAGAGACAGAGAGACACAGATTGAAACACATCCTCACACACACACACTCTCGTACTCTACAGTGAGTTTGGTTCTTGTGTGAGAATTAGGCTTGTCTCTCCTTGTGCAATTTTTTATCAGCGGACGATCCCATTTCCGTTGTGTTGATGCAGCAGATGGATTCCCTCCCTCTAACCATTCATCACCTGCCACACCAAAACCCTGCCTTTGCCCCCTTTACACCAATGAAAAATGGGTTTTAGACTCCAGAAAATAAAAGTCATTTACTGTGTCATCAAACAGGGTTCATCACATGGTCCTACAGGAGCTTTTGAGCAGAAAAGGTTTTTATTTTGTGTCTCACAGCACAAAGTGAGAAGCAAATGATGCCAAGGAGCAACAACCCAGGGGCAATGATCATCAGCGGAGAGCAAAGAAACACAAAGAAGAAATCATCAGTCCCTCTCAATCCAAGTTACCGTTATTAAAAATGGTCGTTTATATCCATAATAAAATGTTTAACATGTTCAGCCTGGACTACTTATTTAAAAGTGAATATTTATTATATTTTATTAACATTTTTAACTGCAGTTATAAAAAAGACATATTGGATTTAAATATTTTGCTCAATATGAGCATGGTTTTGCCTTAAAATACACAACCAATGGGATTTTTCATACAAAATGTCCCAAAAATAACCTCAAGGCTACTTATGGAGACATTTGAGGGAAACAATTAAAACATTAAAGTAAAAAATACATTTTTTTTAATTATTATTATTATGTACGTGATTAAAGCAAAGTCCTGTTTCAAATGGGACGTCTTTTCACTGAACTGACTTCATGTTTCAAATTATTCCATGGATAATTCTTTACATGATAAAGACGAATTTAATATAGGAAAACAACTTTCGTAACTCCTGCCAACAGTGATGAGGGCAAAGGGACATTTTTCTCTTTATACAGCAGTAATTAGTCAATAGATGAATTTACATTTTCAAATGCCAGGATTCATTTTGAAATCGCTCCACTGTGTCAGTAAAAATAATGAAGCCAAGACTGTTAGTGACACTGTTAGTGCAATGAGCTCATTTGCGGGAGTGAGGGCAGCTGAAAATGACACGTTTGTTATCTTTGCAGAGCAGGAAATGAAAGTCTCCATTTACTACACTTACAAGAGGGCTGAGTGAATTAAGACAGCAGGGATGAAAATTTTCATTTGTAGTTGTTAAGTTTACTATGCTTAGCAAAAAGGAGTTACCTACATATGACATGCTCAGCTTTCACTTCTTCTGCTCAGTTCAGGGTTTCCCATTGTCTATTACAGAGTCTGAAATAAAGAGCACTTCCGATATTATCCTTTTATGCTTTATGAAATATTCACAAGGACAAGGAGCAGGGGGGCATTACATCACACAGCGAAGGCCACATAATGAGCGCAAGAAGTGTTTAGACCATCACCTAACAATTAAATTTACCAGGATCTATGTGATATAGCACAGGAGGTGACAGTGATCAAGCAATCACATTGAACATGCACTTTATTATTTAACAAGAGTGACATGACTCGATGATTTTTTACAAGCAGGGAGAAGCGGAGGCGAATGGCTCATTCAGTCACACCACAAAACTCACCGCATAGGAGAGTCTGAATTCAGTAGAGTTAAGCTTCTAATAGTATATTAATTGATCCTTTGTGATTCTTAAGTTGAAAGTTAGAAAGGGCGTGCGTGCATTAAACAGTAAGACCATTTTTCATTTCAAAAATTGACATAATGTGTCTGCAATAATTGTAATACAATAACTGACTGTGGGGATGTGCAGGTTTGTGCCTTAAGATTTAAATGCTAAAATGGGAAAATAAGGCAATACTTCATGATGATAAGGAAAACAACATGATTAAAATGATGTGTTCCACTGTGTCAAATTTCTTTTGACACAAATCTTACTTTTACTAGCATTTGATCCAATCAAGTTTGTGTGTGTGCGTGCGTGTGTGCGTGCGTGTGTGTGCGTGCGTGCGTGCGTGCGTGCGTGCGTGCGTGTGAGCAACTCTCTGTGTATGCAAATGTTTTCTAGTGTCGCAGGGAAATTTACATACAATATTGGGTATTGCTTAACTAAATTCAAATGAGGATGCTACATTTGCACGCACACACAAGCACACACACACGGTAGAAAAACTAACACTAGATGAAATGAACACACAGAAACACACATAAAACCACAGGCAGAAATTGAGCAGACCGCAGGTCTTCTGAATCACTTGGCCTTCACGTTAGACTGCTAATTATGACAGTAATCGACCCCACAGAGACAGACAGAAGGAGAGATGGGTAGAGAAACAGAGACAAGGTGACAGGCAGCCTGAGAGAAAGTCACAAAGAGAATACGCAGAACAAGTAACTCAGTGAGAGGGTTGATGCAGATCCACAGGCTATCTGATGAATCCGCATGTCAAATGAAAACACAAATGAAAAGCCTTTAAATCAATCTTTTAGCATTGCAGGTTACAAAGTAAAAGCTTTGGAGTGGAGATCAATAAAATAAAGCTCACAGGTACAGAGTTAATGGCAGGTCCACATTAATCAAAGAAGTAACGACTTCCATAATTGACACGCAAGTTCAACAATTAGATTTCATTTGTTTATTGTATCATCAGGTTTACGGGTAACACTCATCCTAAATTATGCAGTATATTTATCATATACATCCATCAGCGCGAGTGGTGTTTAAGATTTCATTGCGTCAGCACAGTAGGAAAAATGTCTTTGACCAATCCGATTATTGGACAGAACCACTAAATTAAGCATGAGACAGATCAGTCACTTAATGCTGGATATTCTTACTAGTTCACCACATATAGGAACAAAAACTCTCATTAAAGCTGGTTATTATCTTGCTGGCAAGCTGCAGTGTCCTCATCAAGAGGCCAAGCGAGAGGACATTCTCGCTTGCAAAAATGTTTTTAAAAAAAGGCCAGCGCTTGTTAAATTTACACAGTAACTAAAAGGCAGATGGCCGCCCACCCAGAGCCTGGTTCTTCTTGAGGTTTCTGCCTTTTAAAATAGAGGTTTTTCTTTCCACTGTTTGCTCATGGTGGGAAAAATGGGTCTCTGTAAATAATATTACAAAGAGTACACTCAAGACCTGCTCTATATGAAAAGTGCAATCAGATAACTTATTTTATGATTTGATGCTGTATAAATAAAAAATGAAAGAGCTGAGGTATTTTGCAGCCCTGAAAAGACTCTACACCACAGAATGGACACTGACTATCCTTTGTTTTTTGTCACTCTTTTCTGTTCCTGTTTTCGTTTCTTCTCACACTCTGAAGTCCCTGCTCTCTAAAGTGTTTTTATATCACTGAGTGACAGAGTGACACTGAGGTCAATACAACATTTTTTTAAGTAGTCGCATCAACTCAGATCCCATTTGTGCAGGAAATTATGAGAAGTCACATTTACCTCTCACGCCTCCCACTGCCATGACATTATAAAAAATGTAGGCTTGAAGTATATGACATGTAATAGTTTTTGGTTTTTCAGGTCGACTAGGTTTAGAAATAAGACTACGTTTAAAGCTGTAATCTGGGTTTCTCCTAGGGTTAGGCGATATGGACCAAAAAGTCATATGCCGGTTCTGTTAGGCTGAATAATAAATTTATATTTTCTGCAAAGTGTGTGTGTGTGTTTGTGTGTGTGTGTGTATGTGCGTGGGGGGGGGGGGGGGGGGGGGGGGG
>NC_060155.1:15538695-15550401 GCF_021292245.1 Micropterus dolomieu | reverse complement strand
GGCTGAATAAAAAATATATATTTTCTGCAAAGTGTGTGTGTGTGTTTGTGTGTGTGTGTGTGTGTGTGTGTGGGGGGGTATGTTTTTACTATTTGTTGGAACTTGTTCACCGTTTTAATTATACTTCATTCTCCACCTTATTTAAGTGTCACTCACTTATTGAATCTGCCTCCTTCAGCTCTCTTCACACTCACCAGGGTATATGAAGTAAAATTCAATAACTTTTCAAGACTTTTTCAACATATTTTAAGACTGCCGCGCTACTTTGAGCTGTAACAGATTAAATCAGCCACACACCTTTAGAAGGGACATTTCTGAGTTTTTAAAAGGAATTTAAATATATTTATAACATATTTATGTCATCAGGTTGTAACGCCACCTAAAAATTGAGGCATTCACCAACTTTCATCGACCACTTGATCAATACAACAAAATTCAAATATGCCAGGAGGGAACAAAGATGAAGAGAATAAACTCAGTGATGAATAAATAAGTAGTGTAGGCGGTGAAGCAGAGGCACAACCTGGAGGAGGAACTAGTCTAAATGACTGTATTAGTATAATATTATAACATTACATTTAAAGTATGTTGCTAATTCAATAGTAAACTGTAAGTTTGATATTAATATATTCATTATGTTACTAATATAGCTTCATTATTTTTACTGACACAGTGGAGCGATTTCAAAATGAATCCTGGCATTTGAAAATGTAAATTCATCTATTGACTAATTACTGCTGTATATAACTTACCATTAGTATAATATTAATTCAAATTACAGCGGTTTCAATTTGGGGTTGTTTTTTATTCATTAACTTTGTGCAAGAAAAATGCTCTAGGCTACACGATAGTCTCCAACCTTGATTTTGATCAGGCTACTAACTCGACAATTATCATAACCGTTTATGCAGAACATTGAGTTCAACATCTATAAAGTTTGTTGCAGCACATCAAACTATTTTTTAAATCCCGCTCCATCCAGGCTATGATTGATCTGTTCACAAAAAGTGACACTGACGAGAGTATCGGCTTTATGAAAAGTTGAATGTGTTTCAATAAAAGGCACTGATTTAGCTAAATAGCCAGCTAACGTTAGCCAAACCCACACGCTCCTTGAATTTTCCCTGTTGTCTTCTGTCTTACCGATTCAGCTGCTGGCAGCGCTTCCATACCCATAGAGCGACCGGCCAACCGGGTTAATCCCGTTACTCCTGATCACCACTCCGACTATGTTTCTGACGATTAGCATTGAGGTGGGAGATTACGGTCGGTTGTACTCGTAAATCATTTTCCGGTTCGCGCGGATCTATTTTTTGGAGCGTTTAAGAGTGAAATAAGTGCACATCAGATCCCTGCAACTAACGTTACACTTTTAGCAAACAAACTTTTGGACAAACAGGATTTTCACATTGAAAAAAATATCTTCAAAATTTAATACTTTGTTAAATGGCGATTAAGACTTTACTACCTTTTAATGGCCTCAATTTTCAAATTTGATTTAGTACCTTTTAAGACTTTTTAAGACCCTGTGGACACCCTGCTCACAGACCTAACGTAAGTTACCTCTGTTATAAACACATCAGCGTGCCCCGCTTCTTCTCGTCTCTCCCTCCCTGTATGTCTGCTCCAGTGACTTTGTCTATCAGTAATAGGCTACACTGTATAAAGTCTGGACTTTTCCACCCGCGATTCCGTTCACAGCAGCAGCTGCACCGCATGTTGAGAAGGCGTGCTGAAGACAAAGCCTATCAAAACAATACCAATGTGGTAGCTAACGAATGACATCTGCACTAGTGTATTCACTGTCGCTTTACTTGGTCCATGCTTGTAAAATATCCACCATTTTGTACCGTAATAATTCTGTGTTTCTCTGAAAAATGCTACAATGTGTCGCCTAACCTGTGCGTAAAGTACAGTAAAGTGTATGTGCGGGAAACACTGACTGAACCGTTGTTTTTCTTTTTACAAACCAGGTCTTCAGCACTATGTCTCCCTTCGTGTTGTTGAGAGTTTGTAAGTAGACAGGAGAGGGAGGAGCGGGGCTTAGCAAGCACAACAATTTGGAACGTCCTGAAAAAGAAAGAAACTACTGGTGTACTGAGCAACAGACATCGTACAGGTCAGCCAAGGAAAACAACAGCAGTTGATGACAGAAATATCGTGGGAGCTGTGAAGAAAACCCCCAAAACATCAGTAAGTGACCAACGACCTCCACAGTGCAGGTGTGAAGGTATCACAATCCACTGTTCGAGGAAGACTCAGAGAGCAGAAATACAGAGGCCACACCACAAGATGCAAACCACTCATCAGTAGTAAGACTCGGAAGGCAAGATTGAAATTTGCAAAGAAGTACAGAGATGAGCCGCAAAAGTATTGGAACACAATCTTATGGACTGATGAGAGCAAGATGAATCTCTACCAAAGTGATGGAAAGGCCAAAGTGTGGAGAAAGAAAGGAACTGCTTATGATCCGAAGCATAGAAGCTCATCTGTGAAGCATGGTGGAGGTAATGTCATGGCTTGGGCGTGCATGGCTGCTTCTACAAAAGGCTCATTAATATTTATTGATGATGTAACTGATGATGGTAGCAGCAGAATGAATTCAGAAGTGTACAGAAACATTTTGTCTGCCAATTTACGGAGAAATGCATTGAAACTAATTGGGAGGAAGTTGATCATGCAGCAGGACAACGACCCAAAGCACACTGCCAACAAAACAAAGGACTTCATCAGGGGGAAAAAGTGGAAGGTTTTAGACTGGCCAAGTCAATCACCTGACCTTAACCCAATAGAGCATGCATTTCACCTCCTTAAGAGGAGACTGAAGGGAGAAACACACCGAAACAAACAAGAACTGAAAGAAGCCGCAGTAAAAACCTGGAATAGCATCACAAATGAAGAATGCAACAGTTTGGTGATGTCGATGGGTTGCAGGCTTGAGGCAGTTATTGCAAGCAAGGTTTATGCCACCAAATATTAATAATATAATATTTACTTTAAGATTATTTGTTCCTTTACTTTTGCTCACCTAAGAATGCTGTGGTCTAATACAAACGGTGATATGTCCTTAGTTGTTTAACACATCTAGATGTGAATGTCAGGAAATAAAAGAAATAAAAGAAATTCGGAACTGTATATCGGTATAAACGATATTGTCTAATTTTATATCTCTTTTGAAATTATATTGGTATACCTCTTTATACCAGCTCCAGTTTCTCCTGCTGCTTTGAATGAACAACTGTATCAATTATAGGGGTTTGTAGCTGTAAGAATGTGCTACATATCAAGGCTTCACCCCTCGTCAAAGAAACAGAGAATAACAAGAAAATCTGTAGGTGAATGTGTACAAGCGCTTGTGTAAATATTTTCTTTTGCCTTATGCTTTTTTTACTACATTTCTTACAGGAAACAACAAATCCAATTTACCATCCTAAATCATGCTGAATAACAACTTCTATAGAAACTGATACACGTTTCCAGGCAACTGCAGCCATGTTGGTTTTCAGAGAATTTAGTTAAGAGTGGCTGTTCCTCTCACTTGACATGTTCTGCATCCAATAAATGTCATATCCATTATCAGCAGGACACATTAACTTAATATAATGTTATCATAATTATTATTATTAAATATCTTATTATGAACAGTGTCAAGCAAACAACAAATGTTGTTGATGAGCTCCACGTGGCCGCTTTCAAAAGCTGCATCACTTCTATAAACTACAGAGGTTGCCAAGGATACTGGAAAGTGACTTAAATGTAACTCATCATCACTGAAAATGTTGACAGACGAAGATCTGATCTGTGTGGATCGATGAGGAGACTGAAATGTTCCTTAAATTAATATATGAAACAAACATGCAATATATTTCCGTCACTCTTTCCAAACAAATTTGACTGGCGGCCTTTTCATTTTGCCAGCCGTCTTCTCCTGCAATGGATTGGTGGCACCTGACTGAAAAGTTAGTGCCACCGGATGTTCATCTCAATGCACCAAACACCTAATATTTGTTTTGTGTCAGTTTGGTTAGGTGTGATTGACCCCTGTTTGCAGAGAAAAAAACACAAGGAGTGTCGCTTTGCTCTCTTTTGCCTGCAGCAGAACAGTGACATACACGGTCTCGTCCACTCACCCGCACATACTGCATTTTACACACAAAATCCCCACTTGCCTCCTCCACTTAGTCTCTGTCCCTACATCTATCTCTCTTGTGCACGCACGCACGCACGCACGCACACACACACACACACACACACTCATCAGCCTTTAAAGACAGAAAAGTCCTGGTCAGAGCAGTGCAGAGAGGTTAGGGCTGCAGATCTGGCTGCGGATATCCGGGAGGATGGCTGGGGATTGTAAAGGGAGCGTGAGAAAGGGGTGGAGAGGCCCACTCAATCAATTTCTATTGAATCTTACTCCAGTGGGAACACGAGAAGCAATACAGAACTAAGGGAAATAACAAGCCTGTGCATTTCTTTATATTTTAAGGACAACAGCCAACTGGACTTACACTAAATGGTAAAATTGCCTCGGAGCACTCTATCTCGCACTTGGAGCACTGGATTAAAGAAAGAAACTTTTAATAATTTTTAAATTTCAAACCTCAAAATTATACTTAGCTAAATGTGAACTAAAAAAAGCTATGGACAATGTACACAAATGTACCTTTGTTATGCCCCTGACGACATATAGTTAAGTTAAGTTAACATGTAGACATATATTGCGAAAACATTGACCCAGTTAGTGTTATTTTGGGCAATTTTCCTCACCACAGATCACTGACTGGGGCAGACAGAAAGAAGAAACACATTGAACCTTAGTGGAATCAGGAATTAGAGGCTCTGTGGTAATAAATTACAGAGAAAAGACTTGGGTTCAAAGAAAAGCTAGGGAAGACATCTAAACCTTTTCAGATTTGCTAAATGTTATGTAAATGCAGGCTTGAGCAAGCACAAAAGTAAAAAAATACTGGCATGAAATTAGTAAATTAGGTCCCAGGAAGGTTAATTGTATTTCAAATGCAGCAAAATAAAAAATAAAGTGTCTCTAATGGCAGCACAGTATTATAATACTGAGAAAATAATTTGGCAAAAGTGGTAATTATTCTTTGTTTAATGATCACATTAAAAAGACAGGTATTTTAAAAATAGAAATTAAGGCTGAAAAGAATAACGACTGCTGCAGCTGTAGCAATGCAATATTTACTTGTTAGGATGTGGAGAAAGTGTCAAATAATGGCAGCCTGAATCCGATTTCTGGGTTATCCAGATTAAAATCAGATTGGATCAAATATAAACTTTGGAAATACAAAAGATAACCCGGCTTTTGCAAATCAAATGCACACCACATTCATAGGTGAAATTCAATTTGTGGCCGGCCAGGTGTGACTCAGTCATGGAACATGGCTGCATTTACATTCAGTCTCCATCACTGATGGTGCCTGATTTGACGGAGACAAACATTTTCCACCTTGCTCGCTTCTGTGTTGGTTTTATAAAGGAAAAGGAGATCAGTTACGTTCATGTCCATGCCTATGTCATCGTCAGAGCAAATAACTGAGATAAACGAATGACTCCTGATCACACAAATCCAACCTGAGCATTTGTGAATAACTGTGGGACAGTCAGATGGAAAGAAAGGATGTCAGGTCACGTTAGCCTGCAGTCTGCACAGTCAAAGTGGACTAGAATTCATGTTCAAATGTTGTGTGCCCTTTTGTTTTTTTGTTTTGTTTTGTAGTTGTTGTCCTTTTTTTGTTGCATATTGTGTGGATTCAAGCTTGTTTTAACTGTGGAATTAGTCCTGCACCATAGCTTAGAAATGTTATAAAGCCAATCCCTGCATTGATTGTAAGGTACTACAGAAAGACAGATGTATATTCAACTGAATGATCGCTGCATATGAATTATATTCTTTTCTTTTGAATAACAGACTTTTCAATAATCTCAGGAGATGGCTCTGCTTGCCAATGAGCAAAACTGCCTTTGGAAAGTAAGACGAGGCTTTGATAAAAGTTTTTCTATTACCTCAGTTATTCAAGTAAAACCGGCAAATCAACTCTGCATGTTTCAGTGATTTTTGGGAACCTTTTCATACGCTTAACAGTCATCTGCTTGAATACAGATTCATCTTTTCAGCCAGTAGGCCAATAAGTGTTTCTATAAGAAAAACAGTCATGTCAGGCTCTCTCCAGTATCATTTTCAATATGTACAGTACTATTCCAATATATACTTTTTATATAGGGAATGTAGTAGTGAATCTTAATACATTGGCAAACAATGCTGTCACATAAAAAACAGCAATCTACACATAAGTGCTCTTATTTAAGGTTTAATGGACACATGTTAATGTATAGACTAATGTTGAACTGATACTTAACATTTTGTGGACTACATTTGGTCATTTAAATGCTGCAATTATCTTATGTTAATGGCGACATTTGCTCTAGTTTGAGTCGAGCTTGTTAAAGAATAGCAACATGACACACATACACATGACACAGAAAGTGAGTCATGAGCTTGTAACTATCTTGAGATGTTTCTCAGGATGTGATGTCAGGCAGCCTGGCCCAGTTAGAGAGACATCACTCTGCGTGAGACTGACCTAACGATTCACCAATATACTTGTGTGAAAAAAATCTTTTTATTGCTCCCTCCCTCGCCTATTTCTGCGCTGTCATCTTGCTCCAGTGATATTTGTTATACAGAGAACATAGATCAAGAGTGCTTCTGCACTGATTCTTTTGCTTTGTTATGACACTAAATTCTGCTTCAGTGCTCTCTGCTAAATGAACAAGCCACACATGTACTCGCGCAGATGCATGCACACTGACACACTGTGACAGATTGCTCTGAGCACATAACTTGATACAAGATAATTTGTTATTGTGAGACTATTGATTTGTGAGTTACGCAATGAAACAAGTCTCTTTCTGAAGCATCCTCGCAGCAATCAATTTTAAAATGCTCCCCCATTCACTGCATTCTAATGATATGATCAATATGTCTTCTAAGATGCTGAGTACACAGAAATACAGGGTCATTATCCAGAGAAGAGAGCAAGACAAATATGACAAGAATACTACTGTGAGATGACATTGTTTTATATGTGAGGTTCCTGAGACAGAGACTGTGGAAGCACCCAGCTTTCCTGAATATCATCCATCATCCAAACCCAACTAGAAAAAAAGAGGAATACATTATTCTATTTTAAGGGAGGTATTTCTGCATTGTGGGGTCACACTATATGCCTCCATTATCTTGCAACAGAAAACGGTCCAGTTGATATGTAAGGCAACGAATTATCCTATCAGCAGGGAACATCATTTACAGATGGGGTCGCAAGTAATGGAAAGTCATTTTCACCAGGGGGCTGTTTCCCATGTAGGATAGTTACTGTGCTGCCAGCTCAACTCGGACAAATGGCTGCCTCTTGCCCAAATCACTATGGTAACCTAGACTAAGTAGCTAAATAGCCCCAGCTGAGAGCTTTGGATGCCTAAATATTTCCCTTGACCATAGCCACAATAGTGTCTGAACAAGCTGCAGTATGAATTACAAAGCAAGCAAGTTGTGAACATCAGGTTTCAAGCCCAGTTTTTAACCAATCTAATGTTTATATGTGTAATTTTTAGTCAGGAGGTTAAACAAGTTTTACATTCTTAAGATCTTGGCATGCCTCAGTCAGTAAAATAACCCACAAATTCTTGATGCTGGTAATGGTGACAAAAGTGGATGGAGAGGTGGACACTCACACATCAGTGTCAGGAGGTGGAGCTGAAAAAAATAGGTGGCTGCGTTGGTAGGGGCGCGTTGTTTCATCTACCCTTGAGACATGAAATGCAATCCAGGAAGTCCAGTTTGAGTAACAGATTCATAAGTCTACAGGCTGCTCACACCAAAACACCACACAGTAGTTTATAATAACCTTAGACAGCATTTTACAACTCTGGAAAGTTATTACAGCAGCAATTATTTTATCTTTCGCCATGACTATTGCAAAGGTAAACAGTCCATATTGCATTCTTATCACAAAGTGATCTAACAGTAATGTGTGCTTGCTTGTATCTATAGTAGCCGCTGGGTGGCCAATGAGTGACAGGCTTAAAAAGGTGTCTTTTGCATTGTAAATAATGGGAAACTAGAACATTTGTGAGTGAAGCATAGCTGCAAATATTTACTTAACATTTAATTCAGGTGAATGTACCCCACTTGCTAGTGTTGGCATTTTGGAAACAATGCAGTAGTTTTATTATTACTGTGATTAATTTATTTTCATTCCTTACGCCATGCAGTAAAGTCCCATATGTAAGTGGTGCAGTAGGAAAAAAAGACAGGAAAGAAATATATGTCAAGACCCACGAGAGCTGCATGAGTCCCACAGTTACACAGACCTATAACTGTCTTTAAAGTAAACTTTAAAGTTCATGTATACACTTCTATATGCATCAGAGTCATTTAGACTTTACTTTAAGTCACTTGGCTCTCTGAACTTTAAAAGTAAAACTCAAACTTTGTCATAAGTAAACAATAAAAGTTTGATTAAAGACAGATTAACAATGTAATAGTGTAAGTTTGAAGACCCTTGAAGTGAAGTGTAATGAGTTTTCTTGTACCTCACAAATGATGAAGACAGTGGTAACTGGTGATGCATTAACACTGTACTGGGCATTTTAATTAGAAATAATAATTAAATGGCTTACGTAAATTCTTTAGGCCTCAACGCCAGTGTGTGAATGTTACAGACAAACTGCATCACAAAAGTGTTTTTTTTGTCTTTGGGATAATGTCCTTGTAAATGAAACTTCACATTTTGCATGACAAAAATCCCATTTCTCTTTTTCTAATTTACGATCTTATTCCATAAGGGTCCATCACATTTAACAGTCAAACCTTCAAATCCCATCATATTTGCCTAAAATAGAAAATGGAGCAAAACAGAAACATAAATGTTTACCAAGACGTTTTGAGTGTGTGACACTTGTGTCACAAACGTCAAAAACGGCCTCTTATGCCGCAGAGGAGGAAATTACTGTGTGGCAGTAAATAAAGCAAATTAAAGCTTCCTTTGAATTAAAACTGTGAATGGTTTTAACTAGATAATGAGAGCCTCTTAACAGTTAAGCAGTAAAGCAAGTAATTGCTTTTTCATGGACTCAAGATTTTGAATTTCTATCATGTGGCGAGACAAACAAAATCCAATCACATGGATAGCAATTAAACTCTTCAGTGAACTTCTGACATGGTTCGGTTCCAAGGTAATCACATAACTTACTGTGATCCATACTTAATTTCCTCCCGGATGTCGATGATGTGTTCTGTATGTAGCGCATCTCAAGTTTTGTCAAAGTCTCAGTTATAAAACAGTTGCGGTTCTTATCCGTGTGGCTCGTCAGTTCTTCATAACATGAATGCAGGACTTCATTATACAACTTATATCTAAACCTAAAACAAAGTGATGTATTCTCAGAGTGACCTGAACATTACAGGTTGTAGTCCCGAAGATAAAATTAGCGAAATAACAAAAATCTAAAATATGTAATTAATGTATCATCTCTCCCACTTCACTCTTTCTCATTCCTGTTTTCTCTAATATTTACAAAATCTTTTTCTCTTTCAGTTGAAATGTTTCAGAACAGCTAAATTACAATGACAAAGACCTGCTGTGTGTTTCTTAATGAACGCTGATATTATCTGTCTCAGGTTGAAGATGCACTGGGCTGTTTGTGGTGTTTAGGTTACTTCATCATCTCTTAAACTGATCTGCAGTATACACACTAACATCTGCATTGGCACATTCGATCTGATTTTTGTTGTTGTTTTCACTGAGTAGGTTCATTAAAAGGCTACATCATTCTGCCACACAAAAAAAAACAATATTATAAAAGCTGCGTATTCAAATTGTTGGAAAAAAGCCATACTATGAGAATTTGCTCTTTTGTTGGACTATTAGATATATTGATTTAGGGTTTATTAAAACAAATATTCACATAATACTGGTGTTAAGAAAAGAGTTATATTATTGTAAAGCCCAACCACAGAGGCCCTGTAGAGAAGGACATGTTATTCCAATGTTTCAGTGAAGTGGAAATAGTAGGTTTGTATCCAGTCTGTGACACCAGAGCTGGGCCAAATACAGGAGGGATCCAAGCAATCCTTTTGATTTCCTGCTGTTTCCATTTTTGAGTCACCCTGTGACCGCTTCCATCTGGTGGCCTGTCCAACAGCAAGAGCAGATTGCATTACTGGACTGGTCACAGCGAATGGTTGCTGCTAACAAGTTGCTGCTCTTCTCCGACCCCTTTTATGTGAGTGTGTGTGTTGCTGGGTTTTGCCTGTGTCTATGTGGATGTGTATTTGTGTATCGGTCTGTGTGCATGCGCTTGTGTGCGTGACCCCAACTGACTTGTTTCCAATAAGAAAATGAAATCCATTGTGGAATCCCCCCCCCACCCCCCAGCAAACTATTTCCTTTTATTACTTCACCTGCACTTCCTTGAGCCACTGGGTGCGCTCCCACGCTGCAACCAACTCCCAGACAAGCATCAGCAGCATCTATCTTGCGGACAGAAGTGCTGAGTGGCTATTACTTCTCAGCAGACCACATAAAAACCACAGCAATTAAACGCTATTGGGCCATTCGACTTTGTCTTCTTAGAGGAAAAAAGGGAGACTGAGCAAGAGAAGAAAGTCAGAGAAGAAAGTGAAGGTGAAAGCAAGAAAAAGAGAGACTTCAACTGATGCTGCTTAATATAGAGGGCAATCTTCAGTGTTTCCTCTATATGCGGCACACCGCCACTGCTGAATCACGACCGCCACTACTAAAATTTCCCACAATCATTAAACTCTGCACTACAAATGTTTTCACTCGCACACTGTGTGAGCACGGCAGCACTCAATGCTCGGCTCGCTTCCTCTCCTCATTCTATGCAGAACATACGTGACAGATGGTGTTTTAAGAGCAGCGTAACTCTGAATCAGGAGGTGCGTAGCGAGTGTTTGATTGTCCGAGCGGCAGAAAGTGACGGTGAACGCGAGCGGAGAAAAATATTCTGGCAGTAAATGTACTGTCTGTTTCAGTGTGTTAGCTTCTCAAGACCAAGAAAAGTCTGTTGTTTCCCACCTGCTAGAATAGTGAAGCCGGTTAGCGCTACATCCCCCCCTTCAGACTGCGCAGCTGAGCAGGAAAGCTTCTACAGCAGCTACATAGCTGCTATGTAACTTAACATTAGCTCAATTTATACAAAGTAATGGAAGCTGTATTTTATTACTGCCTACTTGTTGGCAGGAGTTGGCCCTTCTGTGTTGAGCCATGCGTTTGTGTCCTCCTCAGGTCAAGACTCTGCAGTCTACTTACATCTGAAGGACAGAGGACACTCGTTTGAGGACCACCAGGTGCACATTTTAGACAGAGAAGATGGATGGTTTGAAAGAGGTGTCAAGGAAGCCATCTACACCCGGGTTGAGAAGCCATCATTGAACAGGGGAGGGGGTCTACGCCACCACTTATCCCCCACTTACAATGCTGTCCTTTCATCACTTCCCAGGAAACTCAACAAACGTAACCTATTGACCTCAGGTGAAGATACCAACGATGGTCGTTCAGTCTTGGCCACAGGTAGTCTTAACGACTGTAACGACTGTCGTCACAGCAACAAGGAACACTAACGAACCAGCGGTATCGATGACCCGGGCCAACGACCCCACTG
>NC_060155.1:15491719-15538595 GCF_021292245.1 Micropterus dolomieu | reverse complement strand
GAGTATCGTAAAACATTCCTTTGTCATCATTTCTAAAGAAATTTTGTAGGAAAGTATTATGAACAAGCATTGATTACATTAGATGAAGGAGTGTCTTGCTGAAAATAAAAACACTGCACAAGTAACTTTCTTTTCAGCACTAATAACAACAGATAGCAACAACAGTTAACATAACTACTCAAATAGAGGCAAATGTAATCAGGTAACTAAAGATTTAATTAAACTTAATTAAATGCTTTGAGTCTTTGGAGACTGCAGTCCTTTGTCATCCAAAGTTCAGTGTCTGGAACATGTCACACTTGGGTGAGACAGGGGTTTTCCTTTTTGATGTGGTAATAAAACAAAGAATAAGGTCAGTTGCCACGGAAACGTGTGTGGGGGGGCCAGTTTTGATAGGCTGTTCAGGGAGATGCCAATGGCTGGTTTGTGTCCCTTTGTCAGTTCAACAGTCAGGCCCCGCGTTATCAGCTTCGGAATCAAAAAGGTGCCAGTTTTATGGTGGGGCTAGCACTTAGAGAAAGCAACTTTGACCCCTCCCCTTCTTCTCTGGGGAGGAGAAAGGAATTTAGGGTAGCTCCAAATTTATTCCATGTAAAATGCACAAATCCACACCGTTGTTCACTACAAATGCTTAAAACTAAGAACGGTATACCCATTTGACAATTAAGGTTTGATTGTGGGAAGATATTTGATTACAATACGCGCAAATAGATTTTTGATTAGACATATTAAAAGTTAAAGAAAAGACAGTCCCTCAGGAAACCGGAAACAAGCCCTCCCTCAGGGGATCAAAGGACTGCCCTCTGGGAACCACATCCCAACAGACAAAAACAGCGACACACGCTGTCTCTCTCTCTTGTTCTCGTCTGGTCCTCTCCAACTGCACTTCGGCACGCGCCCAGCGAGCCCCGTCTCCCGGCAACGCCCTAAGAAGTTCGACCCGGTGCAGCGAAGGCCCTTTGTTCGTTTTCAAGCCACACACGCAAAGCGCAGCAACCTCGATTTTTCCCTCGTTTCCAGCAACTTTACTTGCTTTTTATTTTCTTTGTTTTTGTTTTGTTAAAAGTTATCAGTCCGTTAAGTTACACTAGTTTAATTGAAGAACGACCGAGTTTTAAGCTTTATTCGTCGAGCTAACTTACATTGATTCCACCGACCCAGCCACGTAGGCCCGTCAGCAGTAACAAAGGACGACCAAACTTCTAACCCGAGACAGGGTTAAAAAGGCCTCCACTACAAGTTTCTTCAATAAGCCGACAAAAGACGGACCTCCGGAGCAATTCCCTGGCAGAGAACCGAGAACGCACGGAACTCCGCCAGCGTGAGGCCGTCGACCAGCAACCCGGCTGGGAGAAACGACATGCAGTAAGACCAAATCCCTGCGTTCTGTGGTCAGTGATGTCTAATAGTCTGTTAATCCATTGTCTTTAGACCTTAAAACTCATAGCTTGCATTCATTAGCTGCCCGTGTGAATCAAATTCTCCCCACAATAGAACCCCACATTCTCATTGCTTAGCCATTGTTTATTTGTTCGATTTGTATTTAACCGCATTTATGTCACCTTAGTTAGTTAATAAATTTCACTGTAATCAAAGGAATTGTGTGTGTGTTGCCTAACTCCAAGTCCCTGTCATGAGAATTTACCCCTTCAATATGAGACTGACTGATTGATTTAAGATAATTGAGCGATTGTTAACTAACTGATCACTAGTGAATAATTGTATAATTATTAACCAAACCCAGGGAATCCGGAGACCCTGGGCGAACGGAATCTCGGGTGTTGCCCCGCGAAACGAGAAGTTTATGAATTAATATTTTCTGAATATTATAATTCTCATAACTTTATTAAAACATAAGTAGACATGCAACACTCCCTAAATACAGTTTTAAATACTGTAGAAAGTACAATATTTCTCTGTGAAATGTCTTGAAGTAGAGATAGTCTACAAAGTATCAGCAATACTAATGGAAATACTAAAGTTCAAGTACCTCAAAATTGTACCTAATTACAGTACTTGTACATAGTTCCTTTCCACCACTGGCTATTTTGCTAATCAATTTACTGTTTAACCTTCTCTGGTTCCAACTTCTCTAATGTGATTATTTGCTTCTTGTCTTATATGATAGTAAACTGACTGTCTTTGAG
Source organism: Micropterus dolomieu (assembly GCF_021292245.1). Classification (NCBI taxonomy): domain Eukaryota; kingdom Metazoa; phylum Chordata; class Actinopteri; order Centrarchiformes; family Centrarchidae; genus Micropterus; species Micropterus dolomieu. The sequence continues at coordinate 15,536,448 of NC_060155.1, read as the reverse complement.
TTGTGGACTGTTTTTTTAAACTGGATATTATTTTACATTATTAACTGTATTAATTGTATACACGTGGTAAAGTTTGCATGTGCTATAACCACTTGGAGTGGAAGAAGTTTAACCAAGTATTTAGATTGTGTGGCTTCCCTGCTGGCTGGTCTCCACGCACTCTCAATCACAGCATGTGATGTTCAGGTGTTACAACTGATTCAGATTGGTGGGAGGTATGTCCCGTGCAGTCACCTTATCATAGCTCGTCATTTACTGTTTATTATGACAAAGTACCACTTGGGTCACATGTACACCTTGTTGGGAATCAGTGCAGTATACCATTTGATACATACAGAGTGATCCATCACAAAAGTCTCCAAATTCACTAAACATTTAAATTCTAAAATCATTTTGGATGATGGAATTTAAAAGCAAAAATGCCAACACTACATTGTGCCAGCATGTTTAACATGCAGTCGATTGCGGGTAGCGAGGAGTGAAACACATGAAGATAAAGGAGATTGCCCTAGAGGTGTGAATCATAGCTTTGAACGGAGAAGATGGCAAGGGTAGCTACTTTCCACCACTGGCTATTTTGCTAATCAATTAATCATTTGTTTGCAAGCAAAACTTGCCAAACCTTCTCTGGTTCCAACTTCTCCAATGTGACTGTTGCAGAAATCTGAAAGGACCAGATGCAGGGACGGCTTGGCACTAGAGGACCTTGAGGGCTTGGCTCCACCTAAATGTTCACCCGACGTGTAAGCTTCGGGATGGGCTTAAAACATGACTGAAAAATACTCAAATTAAGAAGCAAACCTCAGAGCAGAGGAGAGGAGACATTATGGGGGCTTGAATAAATCTCTTAATAAAAGAGGTGCGCTAATTAATGATGCATCATGCCTTGAAGGCTCTCACTGGTAACGGCTAAGAAACCTGTCAGCCCACTTCAGAAGGCTGCCATGTAATGTCATGCTATCTATCCGGCACTGCAGTACATTTTGATTATCTATCAGTGTGAAGACTCAGTTGTTTCAATGACATGACTGCCCCGCTCCCTGATGTCTGCCGAATGAAAACAGAACAGTGCCATCCCCAGAGGAGCTTAATGATCCACAAACACACGCATGCAAACACAGCAAGGCACACACACACTCACGCTAACTCACTCACACAGAGACAGCAGCTTATTGATCACTGTCAGATCTGTCTATAGACTGGAAACAAGCCTCTAAGCAACACAAAAATTAGGACACTGATGATTTGTTAGTTAACACAGTCAGGGCTGACACCCACCAACCCACCCACACACACATACACCACACTGTGCCTCATTTTTGGCACACACACATTCAGAGAGAATTGCCAATACCCCCAAACACACTCACTCACTCACACACACACACACACACACACACAAATTCAGACACAGTAATTGACTGATATGGAACAGTGAACAAGGAGTTTTTGTCTGTTTTTGAATTATGTCTGGCACAGGATAATTCTGGATGAGTCTCTGGCAGAACAGTGTGGGTGTCTGAGAGAGAAAGACAGAGAACAAGGGAAAGACAAACACAAGCAAGGCAACTAGAAAACATTCAGGCGAAGAGGAGCGAACCGCGTGAACTCCCGCAGGTCTGCACAAGAGCCACATTGGTCGGACAAAGCCATAAAATATGAACACACAAGCAGTAAATGAAGCAATTGGTCTCAGCCAAAGTGGAACCAAACAACTTCAGTTGTCTGGACGAGGCATCTCGAGTTTTTGGACGGTAGTTGGATGAGCCCGCCTGCCTGTCTGGGCAAAGAACTAACTGTGACACTCAGTGTAAAAGATGGCGCCAGAAAAGTGGAGAGAGAGGCAGGGAGGCAAGGAGTTAAAGATTCAATGAGAAAAAAAAGAGGGTGTGAGAGAAAGAATGAGGACAGATGCTGTCTCTGTGACTAACACAGGTTGTAACTAACGGCCAAACGGCACAAAAGAACAAGGGAATTAGTGTCCACAGTCACCAACAGGTTGTTTCAGGTATGTGTATGAGCAGAGAGTGTGATTAAAACAAGACATGAAACAATTATCTAAATTGGTCCGACAGGACTGAGCTGCAAATGATTCTAATTAAAAACATTTTTTTAACAAAAGGTGTTGGCAGTTTTTTCATTTTGGCTCTTGGAGAGCTTTGTAATCTTTGAAGTGCTTTCAGTTCCTTAATTTTTCAGTTTACATCTTTTTTCCACTATGTTTTTAAATTATTTTCCACCTTATTTAGCACTCTTTGTGATTTCACAAAAAGAGGTATAATTTTTAACTCTGACTTTGTTTCTGACTTTACACATTTTCAGGGACACATGCATCAGCAATTATACAAGTAATGACGATATTCTAAACAGTGTGCGGTATACAAAAGCAATGAAAATATAAAACAAAGGCCATGCAGTACTGCGCAAACAATGGACATAAAGTCACCCCAATCATTAACCTTTAAGCACGGACGGGCAGGACGATCAATTTTCACGCAAAATGCAAAAAACCATATCTGATCCTAGTATTTTGTCACCCTATGCACGCCACACACCTCCGTGAAGCTAGGAGGCTCAGCCAGAACGTCAAACCAACCATTTTTATCCATACCAAACACACATCAAACACCAAGCATCTATATGAATTTATATCACGACATAAATTGCTCTGCCATCCAGATATCTCTCATCTCATCCCACACTGCAGTCCGACCACTCTAACGGAAGCTCAGCTCCAGCTCTGATCAGCTGTTTAATTCATCACTCAAACCACAAAACTCACAGTTATTATCCAGATAATAATAACAACAAACGCACCAATATACATATGCAGTTACAACCGCTGACTTACTTTTTCCGTTGTCGCTGTCAATCCAAAAACAGCTGTTTTCTGTGTGTGAAAATATTGCCCGGGCTGCCATCTTGGTATTGCACAATCCCTGAGCTGTTAGGTTTCGTGTCTCTCATCAGAATGACGGACAGAAGAAGTGTTGCTTTGGAAGAGACAGTCTTTATCGTTGTCTACTGGCCAACTTCTATAACCACTTGGAGTGAAAGTATCTGGACATTTAAACCATGTATCCATATCTTTTATCTAAGAATTTAGATTGTGTGGCTGGTTTCCACAAACTCTCAATCACACATGTGGTGTTCAAAGGCGATCCCGAAGGGAAGAAAAGGGAGATGCATTTGATCGTGGGGAGGAGGAGTGAAACATATGAAGGTAAAAAAGATGGCCCTAGAGGTGAGAATCATAGCTTTGAACGGAGAGGATGGCGAGGGAGTACAAACAAGTAAAAAAAACACTTCTTTACACAGGGCTGTCTTAGTGTAACTCAAGATACAACACTTACAGGAACTGCAGAAAAGAAGAGGAGTTAATCTCAACCCAAGGAGAAGGTGAGGAAATCAAGCTGAAATAAAACATTGCTTTTAAGCCTATGTATTATGCAAATAGAAATGTGTGGAAAGTTAGTGAAATAATGTATTCCTTATTTACAAAAGTCATGTTGAAGCCTCCAATCTGACCTCTTCTTCTAATGTGAAATTAAAGTCTAAATTCTTATTACGAACACTGGAGGTTTAAGCTGCTCTCAAGATCATGAGGAACATGTGAATGGATCTGTTTTTCGTGTGCTTCACATCAGTCAGAGCAAATCAAATGCACCTAAAGTGTAGCTAAAGAGGAAGTCAAACACAATATTCCCTGACAGGTGATTTGCAGGAGAGTGGTAATGCAACCCTGAAAACACTCAGGGTGCACATACACACTCACTTACACACTCCTAGACTCCTTTTCATTGTCTCAATACAGCCATGGCCTCTACACTCCAGTAGGTTTCAATACTCCCTGATTGCACATTGTTTTGCGCGATGATATTGAAAATTACAGGTCAGTCAGTCTGTTTGGGCAAAATCAGCGACCTCTGAATTAGTTTCAAGTGGAGTGGAAGGCAAAAGTTAAAAGGGGATACCTGCATATGCCTGTGCATGCACTTGTGCATGTTTACACTTATTGCACATGTATGTATGTGTGTGTTATGTATGATCTAAATCCAGAAAAAATAGGTCTCATATGCAAAGAACTGCATGAAAGACAATGGCAGGGGCACCAGAGTTAACAAAAGGTGAATGCAGAATCGCCCATGTTCTGTTAATGTGCGATTTCACCCAATTTCAAGCCTGGCTGCCTCAATAAGAGTCCTGCATCCCATTTAAAAACGTTCCTCCAGAAATAACATTTATCCAATTTGTTTCATGGCTTCCTGCTTCCATGCTCTCGTCTCACACATGCCTGTGGCAGTCAACTGGAGTAGTTTGGATTGTCGAAAGTAAAGCCCGGCTTTAAAGAAAGGGAATATTTGGTCCACTTTGGGAAACATATTTGTGGGGTAATCCAGCATGACGTGCCCGGATAATATAGGAAATGTGATATTTGTGGAATGTATAGACTTGAAATTAAATGTTCTACTAACAAATATGCCATACTCAGTCATGTGTTATGTATATCTTACACCAGTGAGACACTTATAGCAGGGAAGGTTTGTTTTTGTAGATACCTTAGATTCAGGTGTTCACTTAACTCCTACAAGGAGATACCACGCTTTTTAGTCCCCTTTGGCCTGCTGTTTATCCCTCCCTAAGAATAGCACTTCACTGTGCCAAACACCTATTCATTCAGCATTTTTTTCTGGCATTACTTCCCTCTGAGTGACCACGGATGGTGCTGCTGGATGCAAAACCACCGCTGTTTTCAGGCACGGGGCCTATCTCAGCAGCAACACACAGCAAAACAGAATCCATCCAGCTAACAACAGCCACACTCCCTATTCTGCTAGATTCCCTGCACCGCTCATGTTGCTAATTAGAAATGAACTGGGTAATTAACCACCTTGTCTCATTGTTTCGAGATGGAATATTTCTCTGTCCCGCCATGCAATGCTTTTTGTTGTCAACTCACTATGACAGCAGTATTTTTGTTTTTGTGTGCATCCCTCGCTCCAATTCGAATTACCAACAACTCAAAGGAGTCCATATTCAAAGTCGTCTCAAACTTGGGATGGAGATGAGGCAGAAAGGAGGGGGAAAAATAGGAAAGCTTGTAATCTGTGATGGTTTTTCTGCCTTATCGCAAAACACAGCTCTCTCTTTTGACACAACAACTTATCTCTGGTTACTGCAGCATTTTCACTTAGCACGCAAGAAAACAAACTAAAGTTCGGTGTATTATTGTGCAGGCAAGCCAAATCTGTTGTTAAGTGCATCTGGTATTTGTTGGACAAAAATATAATTCGAGAGTCACTGGAAACTATTCTTCTAAGACTATTTAAGACAATATGATTGTCACACAAACTATTCAATTAGGGATGGTTCAGGGTTTTAAATTCGAAAATTTTAAAATCCTGACCCATCCCTAAGTGATGCTCCTAGCCATTACCTCGTCTATAGCCAATAAGTTAAATTTAATGTAAAGAATGTGGAAAATTCTTTTTTTTTTTTTTTTTGGAGCAACATAAAATCCTTTCTACAAAGATCCGATTTGATTCACAGTTTTGATTGGATGCATATTTATAAAAACTGCTGTTGTCAGTTGATATGCACTAATACAAGTCATTCAGTGTCTTTTGAAAGACTGCACTCTGCAGCAAGGTTTACCAGCGCAGGAGCCTTGTGGGCTGCTGAAATGACATGATCATAGATTCTTAACCTCAAAATGAAATATAAGTTGTCATCCTTTAGAGCTACAGAAAACATCAGAAATCAAAATCTCCTTTATAGAAGGATAATGACGGCCATCTTTTACATAAACTGTAAAAGAGTTTCTTTGCTATATAAAGTTTTTTTTTTGGCATCACTGACTACATCACTGACTAGAGATCAAGGCCAAATGTTTTTACTAAAAGACTGGCAAAGCAGCAGGGGAACAAAAGTTGTATTTTATGGAAATTAATGACCACAGTATATTGCAGTACAGTACTAAGGATGGAGCTAAAGCCTGCAGTGATAATAAGGATAATTTTAATGAGCAATGTCTCTGAATTTCAGTTGTGAAAGATCAGCTTTGAATCTTTTTTAAGCCCGAGGACATCTCTCACTTCAAACTCTAACAGACTTTGACACAATCTGAGACTGGCCCTTTGGAAGAAGTGGGGAAAATGACTGTAATAGCACCTAGAATTATTTTGCAGAAAAATAAGAAGCACACCATTTTAAGATATACAGTTTTTTTCTCTTGTACCATTCCGGTTACACAAGTACATCTATATGAATTAGACTTTGGCTCGTTGTTCTGTTAAAATGAACTGAACTATTGAATTATGGAGAATCTAACCGATCTAATGATGTGTAGCATGTTCATATTGACATATTGATCATAAGTTTAAACATTAATATTTGTATGCACAATCTAAGCAGCTTAGAAGCAGCTAAGAGGTTTTATACATCCAAAGAACTTCTATAAAAACCAGACCAGGTGTTTAATGGAGACCTGCGTTTATGTGTCAAAATGTGTTCCCACACCAGGCCAGTAAACGGGGTAGGCGGCTATTTGGGACTATAATTGAAGTTTTACGGTACTCAAGTTGACAACAACTTGTTACGTTACATACCGCTGAAATTCAACAGTGGCGTTCTGTCAGGAGATGTTCCGACTTAAACCAATGGTGAGTAAGAAAAGTATAAAGAAGTATAAATATGTAATTTATTAAGCTATGAGTATAAAGGAAAAGTATGCTAGCCGCTAGGCTAATTTTGTAGTGGAAAGTGCCATAGGCTTAAGCTAATAATGGTGACAAGCAAATTATTATAACCCTAGCCATGTTGGCTCGAGCAGAACTAAACATCCCAGCCTGGCTGAGAGTGAATTTGGGCTTTTGGGAAGGGGCGGAGCTGTACAGAAAAGGGGTGAGCTGGATTTATAACGAGACAAAACCAAAGCATCATTGAGAAATAGAATGTGGCACAATAATTGTTTTATCTCAATTATCTTGTTTTCATAATCGTTGGAAGCCAAATTGTAACTGAAAATTTTATTAAATGCATTGCCCTATTACCTGCGTAGACACGATTCAATCACAGCCCTTCCAATGGTGTGGATTCCACTGATCATGAGGTACCAATAAAGGCAGAAAAGAAGACTGTTTGCTAATAAACATAGATGTAAACAATACTGGATTTACCCCTTTGCAAATGTTTTATGAGGAAGGAAATTCACCCACAATGTGAATAACACTGAATGTAAACATTTGTTTGATAACAAGAAAACCCCGCAGAGCCCCTTTAAGGTTGGCGGACTTGTCGATGGTTTGTGGTTTCTTGCCTTGGGTTATTTTTGCATGTTCATTAGAGAACTGGTTGAACTGTCTCAAAGGAGAAATAAAAAAATAATAAAGTATTGAATTGTAATTAATGAAATTACCCCTACACAAAAAGGTTATGATCAAGTCTATAATTAGGTAAAAAGAAATTCAGCTTTGTTTTTCATTCAGATTTCAATAAGCCATCGAAAGATTTTTCAATGAGCTCCTCTGATCTCTGTCCAACAGGCTTGATTAGAACAATGTTCTTTGCCAATTTAGGCCAACAGAATAAAAGCCTTGAAAACTCAGTGTAAAGTGTGACAAAGAAAGAGAAAGAGGGAGAAAATGGGAGGAAATGTGAGCGACAGACAAACGGACAGCAAGAATGAGAAAAGAAGAGTTCATTGTGTGTGCTCTCTTTGGTTGGACAGACTTGTTTAATGAGAAATATTAACATTGCCAGACTCTTTTGGTCTTATTATTAAAAAAAAAGCATCATGCTCACACAAAAGAGTGCCCCTAAAATCCATCCAACCAATGAATGGCCTTTACAAAAAAGGCTGTGCAGAGAACAGAATTTGTTCACGTACCCTTCAGTTAATCTTTTTAAAAGCAAAATGAATCATTTTACCTGAAAAATACATTAGTACAAAAAAAACGTCTCTTAATAGGTGGGTTAGGGTAGAAAATGAATGGTACAAAAAAGGCACAACTGTTCATCTTATATTTGGCTTTTTTTTTTCTCATTTTATGTGTTACTATGGAAATACTCAGACCATTTGCTTAAGTAGAAGTAGCTTCACCTCGGTGAAGAAAGACTTCACTACAAGTAAAATTCATGCAAAATGTAAATGTTCATACAGTAGAAGTACTGAAGTATTAGCAGTAAAATATGCTTTGCTTTAAAAGTAAAAGTGTTAGTGTTGCATTATTTTACACTCTATTTTGCATAATTATTACTGATGCTCTACTGTGTAAGAAGCTCATTTAAACTCCTTTATATACTCTTGGGTATATTAATCTAAAAATATGCATCGGTTTTTATAAGATGATTATATGTTTCACATATTAAATTTTAGTCATCTTAAAACAAACTAGTTACTCTAGCTGTCAGATAATTGTAGTGAAGTAAAAAGTACAATACTTCCCTCTGAAAGGGAATCTGAAGTACTTACAGTAAGTACAAAAATAAATCTTCATCCTTTCAAAATTAACACTTTCAATAGAAATGACTGAATCTAACATTATTATTTACTGAAATAAAAGCCAACAAAACAGTGGAAATAGAAAATAGAGCTCATAATTAGCATATATTATCTATGTATTGCAAAGATGCTTATACAGGTGAAAATATGGAGCCTTATGGTTGAAATCACAATCACAACACCCTGCACTGTACTGTAATATTTGCTTTTAATCTCTTTGTTGCTGTATCCTCTCCTGAACTAACAAGCAACTTATTTTGTCTCTGTACTCCAGCAGATGTGTAAACTGTTTGTCATTTTTATTTTTTTTGCTAACAAAATATTATTGCATTATTCATCCATTTCCTTCCGCAAGGCAGGCATTTGTTTTTACTGTCTGTTTGCGAATGGTAAACAGAAACCACAGAAACAGTTATGCGTTTAGTGAGGTTGACATTTGCACACCAAAACTCAAACAAAAGAAACATCTCTTTCTCCCAAGTTGCATTTAACTGCATATTAGCGTCTGGTGCGTCATCTACTTCAGTTGCTGGAAACCTCACCTTGCTGAGGTATGAAAACATTTCAGGATTGTACTGTAGTTTGACGGATGTTTTTCCATTTCAATGCAGCATATTTTTAAGGAAATACATGCTGTATATGTTATTTTCACAGTGAAATGAATAGGAGGTAAAATCTCAAAATGTTTGAGCATGGCTGGATTAAGGTCAAGACTAAGTCTGTAAAATCATTTAAGTCCTTTCCAATAGTTGTTTGCTATCACAATAAACACAGAAGATACAGACAGTCGTATGTCATGGTTAGAAATCTTTTAATTCTAACCAAGATTGTGAAAAGCATTCCGGACATGTCTTAGGTTGAAACTCTGGCAGCACTACGAAGACTTTGTGCAGAGATGAGCTGGAGATTTTCCACAAAATCAAACATGAGCTCTGTGTGTGATACCAGTGAGTCATTATTATCACTCACAGCCACTGTGAATGAGAAAAAAAAGACTACCCAACACTAACTCTCTTTATGAAAGAAAACTGATTTCCACCCATCTTTAGCTTCCCTTTCAATCAAGGACAAATATAATCTAAATATTGCACAAAAAACATTTGTATATAAGTATACTGTTTCCATTTGTCACTTCACGATTTCATGAACTATCCTGCTTTTTGTGAAGTGATCAACTCTTTTAGACCTGGTAGCTGAATGATGTATTCACAAAAAATATGTGGCCTCAAAAGAGCACATCACTTACAAGAATGAATCCAATATATTTTCTGCATAAAAACCAACATTCAGTATTTGTGCTCAAACACAACATTTCCCTGCTGAACATGATAACCTTGTTTTTGTTTTTACTGCAGTCAGGACAATGTTTTCTACATGATGTAGAGACAGAGAGTAGCAGCATCTTAGCAACATGATTAAATCCTTCATGATACAATGGCACGAACCCTTCTTCAGTAATGAAGGAGAGTTCTTTAAGGACAAGTCAATTAGATTAGTGAACCACAGCTACACAGCTGCTGAGGAGAACACAAATATGACACATAATGTGCCATATTTGTGATGATAAAAGCATAATACAAATGAAAAAAACTAATGCAAGCTTCTAAAGACCTCTGAGGAAAACTGGACGGCTATTTGTCACATTTGGTTGCTTCATGAGTGTGCGTTAACCTTGAATGTCTCTACAGTTGAAAATATGTAATTTACCATTTTCAAACCACAAAAGCCTTAACATCAGCAGTCAGTCTGGCTGATTCACTAGCATCGCATCTCCTGACAATCTATGATCTCACAGTATCATCAGACACTTTACAGGGTTCAACTTACTCCGCAGACATTCAGCTGTAAGTGCTCATAATTAACACGATCCATGACATTAGACAGAGGTTTGATAGCAGCTTTCACAGCAACATGGCTGTTAAACTGCTAAAAGTTTAGATGGTGGTGCTCTGCAGGAATATTCTGCTCTGGCAGCCTGATGGGACATTTCACAACACACTACAATTGACCCTTTGCTAAGCCTCGCCCCGAATACGCAGCTGGCCAATCACAGCACAGTTTAGGACTCGCTCTAACTAAGGTCCGACACTTGGCTGTGCTCCATTGACTCTAATGCAAAATTTGCTTTTTTTTGCTGTATTTTTCCAAGATATGGTCAAATGCTGTTCCTGGCGCACTTTTAATAGTTACAGTCGCTACCCAGGGAGGAGAAAGGAGAAGTACAATTCATTCCAAAACCTAAAACAAATCCAGGAAAATGTTGGCTGTCTATTGTTTCTAATGTAATGCTAGTTAGCTAATGCTAGCTAACTTACTACTGAATTTAACCTTACATAGCCCTACTGTTCTGCTTTTTAATGATTGTAATAGTGAATATAAACGTACCCAGCTGTACAGAAGCAGTGTCGATCTTTAATATCATTGTCCTCTTCCTCAATATTCAATAATAATACGGTGGTTCACTTTTACTCTGTGATCAGTAGGCTTTAGCTTCTGTCTTCATTTTTTTCATGTCTGGATGACAACCTTCAAATACAACCTTCAAATGCACAACGCAACTGAAAAACTATCTGCTTCTTTATGAGATCGCTATTTCCAAAAATTAAACAATATTTCTCAAGGGAGTAAAGTATGCAGGGCCGTGCTAAAAGTCGTACAGATCGAACAGTTTGTCGGAGTTAGCTACAGTAACTAGGGGGAGGGGCGTGGCTTAGCGAAGGGTCAATTGTGGATTAGCATTCACAGAGGCAAAGATGGTCTACTTCAGGATATTGTTGGTCAATACAATGATCATTAAAACAAAAATAGAGTTGCTAAGCAGGAGGAGACACTGGTTCAAATTAATTTAATGGTATCCTCAATGAAACATGGGAGTCTCCTGGTCTCCTGCTATAAAGAAGCAGCTGATCAGAAGAGCAAATTAGAGCTGTAGGAAATTCAAAACACGTCATCATCACACAAATGATATAAGGAACAAAACACTGCGTCCTCTTCCTAATTTATCCACAATTTAACAGTCAGTGGACTGATTTAAATTGCTGAATGTTTTATTAGGTTTTTAAAGTGATATTTAACCTCCCGCTCACCATTAGTGGTGTATGCAAAAGAATCTTAAGCTCAGTGGTTAAATGCTTCTTACTAAAATGCACTTTGGGAGTCATAACTGACTGATATTTTCTAATGTGGATGCTCGTCTTTTTGTACTTTATTTTATATTTAAAGTGAAGTTTCATGCTTTTCAAAGCCTTGGAAGTGCAACTGGCAGTCACATGACAAAATATAAAAGGGACTTTTACCTCTTTAACCCGAGATTACTATTACTACGAGGACCAACATGTTGGTAGACTAAAACTGGGGCCAACCTATTTATATATTATTAATTTTCCTGCTATTGATTTTAAAAATGGTTCTTTACTAAAACACACGCACTGACATCAAAGGTAAAGCAGCTTCCCGCTCTTTGTGCTTTTCTGGTGTGTGTACCTGTAATGTGTGATGTGTACACCACCTGCACACACAGATGTGAGAAAAACAACACCAGCAGAAACAGGAACCCACACAAGCATACATTTGCATTACTAAACTGACTTCATCACTACATTTATTAACTTACCCATAACCTTACTCTTATTTCTCCATCCTTGTAATTGATTCTTTATGATACCGTAAAATAAACTATTTTAAATCCTGCTTTTAGAGCTGCTGTTGCATTTCATAAAGGAGGGACCCCCTCCACACATAAACAACTGTCCTATATTGCTCAAGCAGTACGTGATTGTTTAGTTTTAAACTCTTACACACCACATTACTCTCTCAAATCATAATCGAGGACACATATTCTCATTCCCTTCGATCCCTCTGTCAATTACACGGAGGAAATCAGGGAGGAAGAAAATGAAGGGAGTCAGCAATGCATGGAACATCGATGTGTCCAACCACCACTGTCTATTTAAGTGGAATTGACTTCTGCTCATTTCCCAAATTACGCATATCTGACTGGCCCACCGCTGCAGGGGCTACAGGAAGCACATGGACAGGGAGTCTCTCTCTCACACACACTCTCCATTTCTCTGCAGGGAATCAATGATGTCTGCTTAATTATTGGGTGAATTTAATCAGCAGCACAGCAGTACTTACTGCCTTGTGACCCAGTAGCTGTCAGGAAGTCATTCGGCTTCCAACAGTTAGTGTTCGAATACCACCGCAATGATTAAGAGTACAACAACTTAATTGTTCCAAAGGTGTAGAGGTAAAAAAAAAAAAATATTTCTACATGCTGGCGGCTCTGTGCTAACATATTCACCTACAGGTATTTGACTGACGCTTGCACTAGTTAATTGTTTTGGTGAAATACGAGTCTATAACAGCAAACTCCTCATGACCTAGACTGTACTGATTAATGATACATAATGTATGGATTTGTTTCTCAAAAAACTGTTAATTAACATGTCTGGCCTGCTGAACTGTGTTCTAATATGTCAGTGGATTATTTTCATGATAAACTGTTGAGATTACTGGTCAGTTCTTGCTTGCCTTACTTGGCTGCTTTTATGCAGTTCTGAATTTATTTACTTTAGCTTTTGCAATATCTCTGTACCAATAAGTCTTTGTTTGCCATGCAAAGACAAGACTGACCATTTTTTGAGCACATACTTGTAAAGGCCGTGCAGCTAATGTTGAACAGTGTTTCCTTATTATGTATTAATAACTGTTGTTGTGAAACCCCACACGTTATTAGATGCCCTGGTATTCTTGTATTGTACTGAATAGGATTTTATGCATTTTTATTTTTACCTACAGTGTAATAGGGGTTGGGGAAAAAATCGATACAGCATAGTATCGTGATATTTGCCATGGCGATACTGTATCGATACACGGACGCCAAGTATTGATATTTTATTATATAAATTGCAGATGGGAGTTTTAACTTTTTGGTACTAAATAATAAAATCTATTGCTTTTTTAGTCCACTAGAAAACTTAACAGTACCAAATAGAGGTCTGAAAAAGTGATATGAACAAACAGAGAAATGTATCTTTTTAGATAAACAGATGTTGACAAAGTTTGACTTTAGGGACCTAATTGGAAGTTGGAAAAAGGTAATAAATTGCAAAATATCTCAATATATTTAAAATATAACATAAATATCGTGATAATATCATATCGTGGGGCCTCTGGTGATTCCCACCCCTACAGTGCACTGCAAGAATTGCCCGACTGCCCGGGGCAAGTAAATCTAACAACTTTGCCCGATCGTGCGGCTAGCTTGGCTAACAGCGAGCTGTTTCAAACAAGCTAAAAACGAAAGCTGTCTTTTTGTACTTGAGCTGTTGAGCTTAGCTTGCCACGCAACTAAAAATTTGACACACTGTTGTAAACTCAGCTGCTGGCTGAGACAAACCAGCCGCTCCTCTCTCTTACCAGTTAACTGCAGGCAGTGAATCACGGCAGCGAAGGGAGGAGGAGAGGAAGAAGCACTGATAGTGAATGATCTGTGTGTGATTATGTGATGATGTCGCTGTGTTCTTCAGTCTTTTTATTCTTCAATCAGTATTTTAAAGTTCATAATTTATTATTTATTTTATTGACAGTTTAGATATTTTTCAAGTGAGATAGTCGGCCCTATTTTAAAGATCTAAGTGCACGGCGTGAAGCACATGCCACGGTTGCATTTGTACAATTCCAATTTTGCTAGTTTAATGGTGGAAAAATCAGGCGCAATGATCCAAAAGGGTTGTACTTAGTCTGTGAATTCGTCATGGGTGTGTTTTGGGCATAACATACAATAAAATAATCAGAGTGTCATCTCCCATTCCCCTTAAAAATCAGGTACGCTTGTGGCGCATTGCTATTATAATGAATGGCACATTATAAACACCATCAATTGAATTGAATTGCAGACTCATAGCCTATGCTCACAGCAGAGGGGGGGGATATGGACAGAAGTGTGGACGTGATATAAAAATTGTCTCTGATAGTGAAGCCTAATGTTTCTCTGCAGCTCTGTGGTTTATCAGTGAAGTGTCTGAACTCCACTGCAGAGTGGACTCTGTTGACAGACAGACAGATGCTGTCTCCTCTATGAAACGTATAGATCCTCACTGCCCTGCATTATTATAAACTATAATGAATGGGTCGTGGGTCACAGCTCTCTCTTCCATTGTTTTTTATCGTTTGATCAATTGATGTATGAGAGTTTTCTCAACGATTTACTTTCATGTTTAGAGAGGCTGCTATTTAGTCATTTAAAACATTTCCATGTGCGCAGTAAAGTCGCAGCAGATATCGTGAAGCATTTAAGCAGCAAAATTAAAGTAGTTATAAATGTGACATGACAGAGGAAACTCTCCAGAGGAAACAGAATTCAACCTTGAGCTTCTGAAATAATTTAGACGCTCTGATGGAGCTCATGAATTGCAATATATCTCAATATATTTAAAATATAACATAAATATCGTGATATGACTGATGACTGATCAGGAGGACCGCTGCTTTACTCCAAACAGTTTTACTGTATGAACCTGGACTGTGTGTGAGACCTTTTTGGAGGTGTAGAAGAACACAGAACATGAATTACCTTTAGATCCTGACTGATCCTGTTGGGTTGTCGGGTGATTTTAATGATCAATGAAGTTACGCTGCTGTGCCTTGTGTGTGAATGAGCACAGTGTCTCACTTAAGAGCACCTTACTACCAGAGTAATGTGCCCTTAAAATAACAAACAACAGTGAAATACTGCTAATACTTTTTTTGGGTCAATGGCGCAATTGCTCTCTGCTGCCTCAAGATAGCAATGTGCCAACAATTTGTCTGACCACACCTCATTTTAAGACCAACCATGGGCGCACAGATGGGCGCAAGTGCATTTGCTATCATATATATATATATATATATATATATATATATATATATATATTATATAGTAACAACAGCAGAAACTAGCAATGACACTTCAGGTGACACGACAGGTGCAAAGTTTATTGACTTTGCTGTAGAATAAAGTTACTAATAAAGTTAGTTACTGTTGCTGCTCTAGAAACAACATTTAGTTATAATTAAATATTAAATTATTTTGCTTTCTGAATTTATTCTTTTTTTAAATATTATATTTTTTAAAAAGCAATTACTTAGTAATGAAAACGAACTGATAGGCGTATCGATAAACAACCGAACCAATAAGGATTATCAATAAGAGTGTATCAATAACATCCTAACAATATCCATTCAGACTTGAAAAGTGCAGCAGGTAAAGTAAATGATAATTTATCACCGTTAACCATCTCTCGGGAGAAAGAATGGGATAGTCATACCATTTGAGATGCAAGAATGTTTGCCGCTTCACATCTATGACACACTGTGTCAATGCTCTGGTTCATTTGTTTAAGATTAAACATAACAATTAACTTTGGTCTTGTTGTTATTTGATGCCTGCTAATAAAGAAAACAATCTGTATAGGGGCACGTTAAAATTTACTTGTTGCAAGTAGATTTCTGACACACTTGACCAGGAAACTGAAGAAAAAAAAAAACTTGACATGCGGCTAAATATATTGCAGATAACAAGTCAACGCAGCTGAACTAGAACACATTGTTTCACCAAGATACAGTAATCTCTTCATGACAAATTTCATGAAGCTGAATGTTGAGAATCTTGGCTCTGTTTTAAATGATGGTTTCATATCTATTTTTTTAACAGTAAGATAAGAGAAAAACTCCAACATGAAAAGATCCATGAAAAACTTTCTTATAGCCAAGAGACCTTCCATACTTCAAGCACACTGAAGAGCTTAAAGGAATAGTTCTACGTTTTGGGATATACGCCAACATTTCCATACAAGTGTGCCGCTACAGCTAGGAAGCCTCTAGCTTAGCTTAGCATAAAGCCTGCAAGCAAGGTGAAACAGCTCCCACCTCCTTCCTCTCTTAGGTTCTGGATGCCAAAAAAAGCCAACGTTTTTGTGACTGAAGGCTTAAACAATGAATTGTGTGTTTGCAAAGGAGATAAGGGTGCAGATTTTTTTCATTTAACCCATACACAGATAGACATGAGACTGGTATCTATCCAAAAAAAGAAGAATAGGCTTATTTCCAAAAATGACAAACTATTCCTTCAAACTTTCTGGGTGGCTAGTAATCTACTACTACAGACTCTTGGTTTGACATTATGTGCATAATTAAAAACTCATGGTGTGTGTATTTGTTTAATGCTAACAAATAACCCATCAATACGACATGCAGGATGATTTTGGACGTCCTTGATGATGGCTGTTTTCATCAGTAAGAAAAAAAAACTATTAATTTACAGTCTGAAGTGACACCGATGCAACAGAAACACCTGCTGAGCTTCACAAAGCTATCCAATGAGCATGTTTGTCCAGCATGTTTCATGTCTGCATGCAGTGTCACAAATCTGTCACAAACTGTTTTCAAAGGATATAATAATGCATCCAAATCATGTGCAATGCTGTAACTGTTCCATAGCCCCTAGGGCACCTTATTGGATTTCAGCTCTGTCCCATGAAAGTAGGTTGAAAAATGTCTCATCACACTCCAAAGATAGAGATTGATTGGGAGGGATCAATGAAAAGTCTGTAGAGTATCATCTAGGTTTGGGCTGCAACTAAACAACAAACAGAATACAGAGTATGGTTTTGTGCTAAGAACTGAGATTCTGTATTGATTCATGTTGTGGAATTGTAGATTCCGCATTGTAGAATATGAAATTTTCTGATCCAAAAATACAGCACAGTGCCCTCCTTTTTTTGACCACAGGGCGATGCACAAAGATGGTGGGAACAGCATCTGCTCTAAGCCTTGTCTTGCCTTTTTTGGTCTTCAGAAACTCGTCTGCCGCAAAATGTGCCTGCAGAGTGACTTCTGTTTACTTGCCCCACACACACACACACTCACACACACACAACTCAGTTTTGTCTACCCACATACATATCCCACAGCGGTTAAATACACAGTATTAGGGAAGACTTTATATTCCCTACACTGTAAAAAAAAAAATCTGTAATTTTAAAGTTTTATTCCTTTTTATTTCACAGTTTTTTTGAAATACATGAAAATATAAAAAAATTTCAAAATTAAACTGTGAATTTACATGTCTAATGTAAAATAATATGAAAAACTTGTAGCTGTGATTAACCATAACATTTCTGTTATTTTAAAGAAAATATTGGGTTTTTTGACGACTAAAACAAACTGTTACAACACATTCAGGAATTTCCTGTATTTTCACAAATATTATTTTTATTATTTAAAAAGAAAAAACTGTTAAAAATAAGTTTAATACTGTAAAAACATTTCTTAAACTTGGTACAATTAGTAACAGTTAACCGTAACAAAAAACATTTGTTCTGTAACTTGACATCAATTTTCTTGTTAATTGACAAATATCTCCTTTAATTATGGATATTTGGAAAATAAAAACATTGAATAAATGTTATTTTAATCAGTATATAGTGTCTACAAGTATTGTTAAACTGTCGACAGGTTTGATCATTGAAATCAAAGCTTTTGACTTTTATTATAATTCTTAGATTACAAATTAGATTAACATAGTATATAATTGCCCCAAAGTGGTAAAATTACAGAAAGGTAATATTTAATTTATTGTTAAATGACAGGCGTTCACACCTTTTAATGGGGTTAAAAAAGAAAAATTCCTGTAAAATTACAGGTTTGTGATGAAAAATTAATTTTAATGCCATTTTACAGATACTTGATTGAAGAGTCTTAGCTATAGGTGTACTATCAAAACCTAAAGTAAACCTATTTAAATCCTGTTTTTTCATAATTAAAAATTACCACCTGTTCACATTATTACATTATTTTACATATATCCATTTATCCTATAATAGAGACCAGAAACACATTTTGAGTAATCTTGTACTAGGGTTATTTATGACAGTTTCAGACTTCCTTAAATTTACTTAATTTGAGACATTTATTCATTTAGCTGACGCTTTTATCTAAAGCGACTTTCAATTGAGGTCGCACGTGGATGGGTCACAGTGGGGGATTGAACCTCGGTCTTTCACACCAAAGGAATGTGTCTTATCCATTGTGCCATCACCACCCCACAGACCTTTTAAAGTACCACCACAATACAAATTCCCACATCTGAATTCAGTTGCTGCATGCTCACAACAAATAAGCCACACAAGTCAAACATTTCAGTGTAAAGAATTGTTCTCCTGAAACAAAAGTAGTTTAGTTTTTATTTACCTTATTGACGACATTTTCAGATCTATTCATTAGAAACCTAATTGGGTCAACATAAAGAATATTTTGGATACTGTTAGACACAGCTTCAAGATTAAAGTGCAATCTGAATGTAAAGTAATTGTAAAGTATTTCTTAAAATACTGGCATTTTGCTTTGATAGGACTGTACAGACATGAAAGGCAAAGGAGAGGGGGAAATGGCGGTTTTACATACAGTGAACCTAATGCACAATCCAAAGACTTCTTCCCTGGTTTTAATATGATATTTTATGACTTTCTAAAGCCAGTTTTTATATCTGGTAAATGTTGTTATGGCTGTATGTGTTTCTCTGTGCTATGCATCCTTGTTCCTTTTCTGTCCTCTAGTTCTGCCACAGGAGTGCTACAGCTGATTGCTGAATTAGGACCACCTGGCCTTGCAAGGCAGTGCACAACTGTGTGCACGGGAGTTGGGGAAGTCCAAAATTTCTAAATTAAGTTGGTATACAAAAAAGATCCAAGTCCAAATGAATCCATTTGTTTGCAAGTTTTTGGTATGCAAGCCAAAAGTACATTTTCAGATTCAACTGGCTTTGCACAACAACACCTCTGGATGACCTAAAGAAACCACTTGGATTCTTAGCTCAATTGGAAAACATTAACAACGGCTAACAAAATCAACAGTATATCTATCCAAGGTCTGCAAGACATTAAGTAAGTAATAATTGGTATGGTGACCAAATTCTGGAGATGTATTAGCCCATAGCCCTCTCCACAGAATTGGGGAAGAATTCAAGTCTGGTGGCTACATGGCTGCAAAAATGACAGATCAGATAACCACTCCCCCTCCACCACCAGCTCTTTCATTAAAAGGCAGATGATCTACACTAGCTTGCCGTTCCTTACATCCAAAAAGCTTGACAGCGTTTGATTTACAATATAACTGCATTGATAAATAGGACTGTGTGATCTGACGGTATACACTATATTCCCAAAAGTATTGGGAAACCCCTTCCGAATCATTGAATTCAGATGTTCCAATCACTTCCATGGCCACAGGTGTATAAAATCAAGCACCTAGCATGTGGACTGCTTCTACAAACATTTGTGAAAGAATGGGTCGCCCTTAGGAGCTCAGTGAATTCAAGCTTGGTACCTGTGCAATAAGTCCATTTGTGAAATTTCAACTGTTAGTGGTATTATAACTAAGTGGAAGCGATTTGGAACAACAGAAACTCAGCCTTGAATGGGTAAGCCACATAAAATCACAGAGCGGGGATCGGCGCATTTGCAGAAGCTGCCAACTTTCTGCAGAGTCAAGAGCTACAGACCTCCAAACGTCGTGTGTCTTCAGATAGCTCTAGAACAGTGCATAGAGCGCTTCATGGAATGGGTTTCCATGGCCGAGCAGCTGCATCCAAGCCTTACATCACCAAGTGCAATGCAAAGCATTGGATACATGGTGAAAAGCACGCCGCCACTAAAGACTAGTGCAGTGGAGACGTGTTCTCTGGAGTGACGAATCACACTTCTCTGTCTGGCAATCTGATGGATAAGTCTGGGTTTGGCGGTTGCCAAGAGAATGGTACTGGCCTGACTGCATTGTGCCAAGTGTGTAAAGTTTGGTGTGGGGGTATTTTTCAGGGGTTGGGCTTGGTCCCTTAGTTCCAGTGAAAGAAACTGTTAATGCTTCAGCATACCAAAACATTTTGGACAATTTCATACTACCAGCTTTGTGGAAACAGTTTGGGAATGGCCCCTTCCTGTTCCAACATGACTGCGCACCAGTGCACAAAGCAAGGTCCATAAAGACATGGATAAGCGAGTTTGGTGTGGAGAAGTTGACTGGTCTGCACAGTCCTGACCCCAACCCGACAGAACACCTTTGGGATGAATTAGAGCGGAGACTGCGAGCCAGGCCTTCTCATCCGACATCTGTCCCTGAGCTCACAAATTCCCTTCTAGAAGAATGGTCCAAAAGTCCAATGAACACACACACACAGCTGATTACCAGCTTTAGAACAGTATTTTGACGTTCTTATTAAAGGAAAACCTAGTATTTGCGGGTGTTGTATCATTCTTTTTTACAATATATATTGATTACATTAACAAGATTTTTATGTGAAATAACATAATAAAACTCAATTAAAAGCAGCACTCTACTATAAATTTTAAG
The DNA here is from genome assembly GCF_021292245.1 of Micropterus dolomieu. Classification (NCBI taxonomy): domain Eukaryota; kingdom Metazoa; phylum Chordata; class Actinopteri; order Centrarchiformes; family Centrarchidae; genus Micropterus; species Micropterus dolomieu. The sequence continues at coordinate 15,515,558 of NC_060155.1, read as the reverse complement.
CCTGATTATTTGTATTATAGCAGTGTTCAACTATATTTAAAGGCAATTTAATTGTTTTTACAGGTGTATATGTTCTTAATTAAACAATAAAAGCCCCAAAAATTGCACAAGATTTTATGTCAAATTAAAGTTACTGACTTGTCATTATGGAATATTACCGTATTTTTATGAGTGGGTTATTTACTGTTATTTTACGGTATTTTTCCGGTGCCCCAGCTGCCAGAATATTTATGTTTTTTCACTTTTTTTTTTTTAACAGTGTAGGCATGAATACACTCATTACATATCGAAAAGACAACTAAAACATGAGACAACTTTATACTAATTCATATTACAGCAGTAACTAATGCCACGTGTCATACTTTGTCCATAACTTTAGTTAGGGAATAAAGACCACACCTCATCTACCAAGGCAATTTCCCGTCAAGGCCTATATAAATGGTCTGTATTTGTATAGAGTCTTTCTAGTCTTTCCAACCACTCAAAGTGTTTACACTAAATCATTCACTACTCACACATAATAATACACTGATGAACAGAGGCTAAGGTGCCAACTGCCCACCAGAAACACAAATAAACTCATTCACACACCAATGACACAGCCTCGACATGCAAACTGGGGGAGCCGGGGATTGAATCACAGACCTTCTGATAAGGGGGCAATCGAGCCCTGAGCCCCAGCCAGTATAGGTGTGTCTAACCCCTTCTTTCCTGTCTTTTTCTCCCTCTCTCACTCTCACAGCTGAGACTGAATTACCTGGGTTTTGCAAGTATTTCCTTATTTTTAATAAACCAAACATTAAGCCCCCGTAGAGTGGTTGTAGAAGTCTCCACTGCAGCATATGCAAATGTTGATTCAGAGGCAGAGGTCAACCTTCTTTTATTGTATAAAATACAATTGCCATGGTGACACCTTCCTTGTGAAATTTCTTTTATTATCAAACAAAATATTTCCTCTGGTAATGTTTTGATACCACAACAAAAAAGAAAATATTCTGCGACCAATCGAGTTATATGTAAGTTTTTCAATGAAATTAATCACATTGTCATTGCCTTATTGTCAATGGGCTCAAAACTCACTTAGAAATGAAGCACACGCCTGTTTTCTCCGTTGCTTGCATCAGCCACTCTTCTGCTTTTAATGTGAGGTCTCCGGGTCGGATTCAGCTCTGTGCGCTCTCCCGAGCCTTTCTCAGACTACAGCAACAACACGGCAGCTAACGACATGCAGTCCACTAACACCATAAAACAACCGGCTCCCAGCAACACACAGGCTCCACGTAAGGATACAAAATAACAATAAAGGTTTATGTGCTGAAGCCCAAACAGGTTCAGATGATGTCGAGTAAGAACAAAGCGAGCATTAGTAAAGCTGCAAAAACACAGAGAAAGTCACGTTGGCTCTCAGGCTAACGCCAAGCAGTTGCTAATGTTATCCGGTGTAAAGTTATATAACGTTAGCTTTGCATATTACTTCACCAACTAATGTGACCCATGTTACTATCCTATGTAACACTGTTGATTTAGCCTGCAAGAAAGGATGTAAGAGTAAAAAGAAAATGTGGAGTGATTTGTTTACTAACGTTAGCCTATAGTGATGCAGCCAGGAGCAGCCAGCTAACGCTACATTAGCTCGGACCTGCCACTGTTTGCTTCGTAACATTCTGTTTGGGTTTATTGTGGTTTTTATATAACGTTACAGTCTATGGGTTTTACCAATAACGTTACTCAGGTACACAGCTTCTCCACCTCAGTCGCTGTAACTAACGTGACCCACATAAAACACTGCAACAAAATGGCCACAACAACCCAGAGGAAGAGCCATCCACTATCACTAGTTACAGTAAAGATACTTACTGCGGTCTAACTGTTATAAAGTGCGACACAATCTCGTTTTAATATCCACTCCAGCTCACTAACCATTTCGTTATCATCCAATACATGTAGCTGTGCTGACATTGCTGAGCCTCCGGTGAGAGATTCACAGATAGTAAAGATAGTTACTGAAAGCAGCAGGTGAGCTAACGCTGTAGCACGTTGGCTAAATGCAGTAAATGTACCGTGATCATGTAACGAGCATGGATTAGTTCAACCTGCAGCTGATAAAACTATTACTGTAACGTTGCAGTGGGAGTTTACCTGAGTTTCCAGCTCTGTCTGTTCTCCCTGCCTGCCTATAGCCGCTGTCAGGCCTTTTTTCCGGGAGGATTGTGCCGATATGTGGCTCGCTGCGCTGAATGAAGTAACGTTACGGCGCCGGTGCTGATCTACCTCTGAGACGGGAATGTTGAAGTAACAGAGCCTCAACATGTCTGAGTGAAAAGCCACAGCCTGCATGCTGGTGTCCCTGCGTTTATTGTGGTATTTCTGTATGAAACTGGTTGTGTTTTGGATTCTGCTCGCTCATGAGTTCAAGCGAGCACACGCCTGGTTGCAATCTTAGAACCGCACCGCTAGTGGCCGCTGGAAACTACATAATGCCCCTTTAAAGTTGAAAACATTTTAGTTACTTACTGTGTGACAGCAAACAGTAAAACAAAGTGATAAGGAAGCACACCAGGCAACCTATAAAACCCACTGTACTTTACAGACAAAGACAATCAATCTAATGCACTAACTAAACATTACAGACATCCTCCATCATACCTGTACACAGCATATTGCTTCAACCTCCAAACAATCTCGCAACTGTTCTTCCATGGCATGACTGTAAGGGCCTTTTGCTTGCTTCATATTGGTTGGTTTTAAGGTAATTTCTGATGTTAACAGTGCAGATCCACTGGGGTATGCTGTAACCTAATGATGACATAGGTGGGCACGTGACCAGAGGACATTGCTACAACCTTTTGGAAAAGGTGAAATTTACATGCATTGAGTTTACATTGTAACAACGCAGAAATATTGATTAAAATATATCATTATCCATGCCCTGTGGTATTAAGCAAAAATCAGTGTTGCTCAGTCGATCCTACACCAGGTATATATCTTGTGTAAACCAACCCATAACAGCTCTGTTTTGCATTTTAAGTGGAAAATCTAATCTATCAGAATGCATATTCTATGGAACTATGCAAATGGGACAACTGGTGCAGTTATAATTGCTCAGTGTGTGCTAGGAATGAGAATGGCTTTTTGTATGAGCTAAGGACAAATTAAGTTAATGACACCATTCTGGTAAATGGCAGACAGATGGAAGGTTCACGGAGACGAATAACTGTCTTAGTTCTTAATCACATGTGCAATTAACTGGTGTGTGAAGGTGCTGGTTTGATTGGTTTTCTGTAGCCATGTTTCACTAAAAACGGTATTTTTTAAGAGTCAAATTAGTCCGTATCCTGCAGCGAGAGCGAGGTACAAAGATATATCCCTTTTTTATGACCAAAATGAAAGTGGAATACAGAACTGCAGTGCGGTTGTGTCATCAACAGGGTCGCACCATGACACTTAGGGGAGTAGAAGTCAGAACAGGACAGCATGCCAGCCGAGATTATGACCATCTACAGAATGGATTTATTAGATAAAGCTGCCTGTGTACTGTAGCTTTTAATATTCATTGTGTGACGTGCGCATGACACAATGCTCCTTGTGCATAATGCACCTCAGGTCCTGCCAAAAGCCCACAGCATGAAACAACATAGTGCAGAGAACCTGCAACACTGTCTGCACGCGCATACCATTCATCAGTCAGTCATTTATAACAATGATTCCCAAAGTGGGGGTCGGGACCCACTGGGGGGTCGCGAGACAGAGAGGGGGGGGGGGGGGGTCGCAAGGTGTTTTCCAGAAATAAAATAAAAATTTGAAAACAATTAGAAATAGCATATATTAGCCATAATTGTAACAAAAGATAAAAACAACAGTGGCTAAATTTAAAATAAAACCAAGCAAATAAAAAAAGGCAACAGCTCTTTTGATTTTCTTTGACCACTCTTACCCCTGAGGTCATTACAACAGATTTACGACATTTTAGTGACAGTATCAGTTGCAGCAGGTGAATTTACAGTGCCATGCTAAACATTCCAACATGTGCACGTAGGATATTTTTAGGTTTTAAGCTTTAACTTTTTTTTTGTCAAAATGGTTGGTTACTATCGACCAAAGACAAAGCAGAGACGCCAGCAAAGACCCCACCGGAGAGCCCACCACCAGAGAGGGCAGCAGAGAGTCCAGCGGAGGAGAGCAGGGAAGCACCACCGTCAGAAAGGCCATCGACCTCTGGTACAGGTAGAGACCGGCTTCTGCACAAGGACGTCCAGCAGCAGTCGGATCAGCCTTCCTCCAAGTCTCAAAAGTATCGAGAGGAGTTTATCCAGTATGGATTCACATGTGTCATCGTCAAGGAAGCACAACATCCCCAATGTGTAGTGTGCACTGAGGTGCTTGCACATGAAAGCCTAAAGCCTGTAAAAATGTTAAGACACCTGAAAACCAAGCACCCATCTCTCGCTGATAAACCAGTAGATTTTTTCCAGCGAAAGGAGTGAGAGTTAGGTAAGGTTAAGTTCAAATGAAAGTAATGAGTAAATTACTGTAAAATAATATTATGGCTGTTGTGTTATTTTGTGTTGTCAATATGCTTGTGTTTGGATATGCTACATTTATAGTGGGGGGTCGCGAGTCACTTTTACCGTTACTTTGGGGGTCGTGGGGTGAAACGTTTGGGAACCCCTGATTTATAATATAGCTCGCTTTCTAATTTTCTCTCATCCAGCCACTGCACAGATGTAACTATTCACAGATGAGTCTAAAAGTTTGACTTGACAATCAAGCTCGACAAACAACTGGTACCTCAAGCTCAGCCACAAGAAGAGCTACTGCATATACATGAGACTTGGACTCAGTCAGTCTTAAGTGACAAAAATGAGGACTTGAGGTTCAACTTGGACTTGACTTCAGCGAGACCTGACTTGAGACTAAAGCAAAGATAATAAATGTAAGAATAACAGGAATACCTTCCATAGCCACAGACTTTGAATATTTAATTATTCAACACATGCATTGAAAGGACTTGCTGGTAAGTGGGCTTGGAGTTGGAATTTTGTTGTCATGCTACTTTTTAATGATTCAGAGACCCCAAAGTCTTGCAGTCGGCCCCAAAAGATTTAAAAACAGCTTTGGCCGCAAGGCTTTCTACACTGTATTCTCTTCTTTCTCCACTCTTTGGATGATGTACTTGAATCATCAAAAACACGTCTTTGCTCACTCCAGGGTTTCACTCACCCAAACACTCTGGAAATGAAAATGCCGGGTTGTCTCCCATTTTAAACTTTGCGAGACATTTTTCTGTCCGCTTAACTAAATGTATGTGCTCAGTTGAAAGTTTGTTTGTAGAGTTTGTCTGTTTTGCAGGCTGCCGGATTGATAGTTTAATTAGGAGAAGAGACATCATGCAGCTTCAACCCTCTAAATTGAAATTGAATATATATTTATTAGTTAATATCAGAACTCTTACACTGATTAATAGTCCATTCAGATCATTTGGTTGCTGAATTAATAAACTCTTATTTCACCCCTGTGTGCCATTTGTCTTTTATTGGAATGAAAGAAGAGAAGGAGAAGAGTAGAGAGGAGGAGAGGAAGCTAAATGAAAGGAATTTATCTTCTTAGTTGTATCATTTTTATAACTTAATCAGGTGAGTATCTTCAGTAAAAGTGTAAGATTGGTGAGTGCTAGATTGGTTCCAAAAAGCCCAAATGTCAAATTTTAAAGACCTTCACAAGCTACATAATCCAGGAAACATCCCTTACTACACAATACAACGTTCTGCAGAAGTGTAATTATTTAACCTTTTTCTACATCAATGAGACTTTGCAATTAGAAACCTTAAAAAATGCAAATTAGACACATTTTAAGAGAACACATTGAACCTGTACATTAATTCATGTATTCAGGGCACATTTTGGGGGAGACATTTTTTGCTCAGTGTGCAGCATGACTTCCTTTCCTAAGTAAAGGTTGCATAAAGACAGACCATTTAGATAAGTATCAAAATGATGCAGTGTAGCATCCTGGACTGTACAGCTTCAGATAATCCCCAGTCAGCCAGGTATCAAACAACGTCTGCTTCTAACTGCAGCACAGTTGTTGTATAAACAGAGCCAGAGCATATTTACCCTTCAGCTAAAGGTGTCTCTTGAGCCGACATGTTTGTATATCTGAACATCCTTCACAGGCTGCCTGGAGGGGGCTCACGCCTGAACTTTAAGCTTTTTACTTCACAGCAGGGGAGAAAAAGCAACTGGTATCAGAGGTCATCTGGAACACTTCCTTTTCTCACAGGACACGCACATGCACGATCACACACACACACATGAAAACCCAGTCAAACACACAGGTCCACGCCAGTACCCAGGGACTCGCACTGTGCAGTAAATATCTTGACAAAAATATGTCTGAAGAAGAGGTTGAAAGAGATGCAAGACCTTTACAGACTATTTCCCAGTGCAGACACTCAAGTGGAAAGATGAGGAGAGAGCGAGAGAGAAAGACGGAGAAGAAGGATGAAGAAAATGTTGCAGGGTTGCAAATGGAGGGGAGAAAGAACATGAGAAAGAGGGAGATGGTGAGAAAGGCAGGCAGGGAAGGGAGAAGAACGCCAAATGTTAAGCAGCAGTTGAAGTGGAAGAATTCCAGTTTGGATTCAAGCTCCTTGGCTAATGAGGATCATTAACATGGTCTGCTCAGCTTCTCTAAATGCTGAGGAGGGCTGGACGATGGGGGATAAAAATAAAACCTCTCAAGCATATCCCACAAGATTCTTAAGGTGGGCGCTTGTAAAAAAAAAAATATAGATAGATAGATATAGCACATGTTGGATGCAGAAGGAACTTCTTAATGCAGTGCCATATGCCATGGATCCTGTAAACAGGGATTCTTACCCAACAAGAACAACGCGGTTGACCTCTGAACTCTTTGGATTCTGTTTGAAGCAAAAGAAGCAATTTACATTCCTGCGATTTCCGGGATTGAAATATAGACCAAAGTGAATATGTCTTTACGATATGCTGTTAATCGGAGGCTTAGATCAGTTCAAGTGTGTCATCCCAAGTGGGAAATTTGCCTTACAGGTTTGGAATGGAAAGGAAAAAAATATGTAGATCTCCACTCGACTCAGAAAGATCTCCTATCTTACACACATTTGCTCGTTTATTTCAAGTGGAAAAGTTCTTCCCACATTTTATGATCCCATGACCTTTGTCATTTTCCCTCTCTCCACTCGCTGTTAACACAGTAATATAAAGCTTAAAAACCAATCCAAGCTCCTGTCCTGCTTCTATAAATCATTTGTGATATACAGCGCACATCTTTTTTTAAGCACTTACGACCATTTTTACAGCATAATCAATTGAGCGGTTAAATCAGACAATGTCAAAACAGTTTGGAAATACAAATGTCCTTCGTCAGTGGTCCAGAATATAGCAGACTTGCTTTCTTGGACATCCTGCCATCGATTCCTGTTTTTTCCCGCTCTCAGCACTGTCACTCTACACCGTTGGTGGGCTGCGTATGTGAAATTTACAACATCTCACCAGATCAGGCGTTCCCACTGCAAACACTGCAAACTTGCTATTTCATCAGCCCTTCTGCCACAGTGCAACTGCTTTTCTTCATCTATTATTTTTATTAGAGAGGAGAGAGATGCTCACACACACTGCGCCGTGTGAGACACAAGGCAGTTAGACAGACAAGTGTCTGGATAACATCAGCATAATTGGCACATTCATCTGTCTTCTGCTAATAAAATGCTTTGTGGTAGAGAGATCAAAAGTGAAGAGCTGTGATGTTCACTGTTGGGATTGTCTCCAATGTTGGGTTTAGTAAAAGAGCTTCAACTCAACACAAATACCTTTTGACAAAAAAAATACTCCCAAATAGGCTTCATTAGCCTTATGCCAGTTTCAGACTACACAATATCAGCTCAACAATAGCCTGACCTGACAGACGTAGTGCCGTTTTATCATAGTGGACGACAACTGATGCCCCATCTGGGATGCTGGGAACAGTTAAAAGGTCTTGGCCTGAAGACCTCAGAGAGCAACCAGAAATGTGTGCATGCAACAGATCCTGGATGTAAGAGGGAGCTTGACCATGCAAGGCTCTGTAAGTAATGGTTTAAATTTTAAAATGTACTCTAAAACCAATCGGAAGCCAATGAAGAGCCTTAAGCACAGGAGTAATGTGCGATCTCTTGTTAGTTTTAGACAAAAGCCTTGCAGCTGCATTCTGCCCAACTTGCAGTCGGTCTATGGAGGATTTGTTTAGACAAGTGTACAGTACATTGCAATAATCCAGACGAGAAGAAATAAAAGCATGAACAAGCATCTCCATCTCTTCTTTAGAAACCATAGATCTAATCTTAGCAATGTTCCTGAGATGGAAAAAACAGGAATGAACCACAGATTTAACATGAATGTTAAAAAACATAGATTTGTCAAAAATGACACCCAGATTCGCACAACATTACCGTCAGAGGATGATAGAGCCCCAAGGCCCTGCCTAATTTTAGGGGTAATGTTGTGTGGGGCAAAAATCAACACCTCAGTTTTGTCTGTATTTAGTTGCAAAAAGTTGTCTGCCATCCATTTGTTAATGGAGGCTAAGCAATTGTGCAACACGGACAGTTTGTCTAGCCTATGAGGAATTAAAGATAAATATAATTGGATGTCATCAGCATAATGATAAGATATGTCTTCAAAGCTACCAATAGTTTTTCCAAGAGGAAGCATATACAGACTGAACAGCAGGGGGCCGAGCACAGAACCTTGGGGCACACCACAGGACAAAGGAGCAGAGTCTGACATATATGTTCCTGTGGATATTGTAATATTAAGCAAGACAGTGAGAGCATGCATTTTATGTGACTGACAATGAAGACACTTGTCTCAAGAGCATTTTATTTCTTTTCCTTACAGGTGAGCTTCAGCTTTGCCAGTGGCAAAGTTTTCATTTCAGCTCTGGGAGGACACGATGCTTACGACACCTGACCAGCAGAGGAGAGCGAGACTGATGATGCAGTGGCTTTTTAGATGCCAAAGTAATTACCAGTCAACTGTCCTAAACCTTGAAAAAAACAATGTGCTCCTGTTTAGGGTGTTCTTAAGTATTATTAAGTATTTATTTATTTATTTATGCAAAGTCCAATAACATAGTTATGGGATTAACTGTAGTGGTGTCAAAGTCCAAAGCACACATGATATTATAAGAAAAATCAATATTTCAGGAAAGACTGTTAAATATTGAGATGGTGCAGTGATGATACTATGACATTTTTGCCCACAATAATTTTGGCATGATAATATGGTCCACATCCACACTTTGCAGGCCTAAACATTTGCGTATCATTTAGCTAATGGGTAATCCCATGGGGAATGAAAAGAAAAGGAGACAGGACAGCAGAAATTCATAAAAAGCACGCAAGCAATAAAGCAAGCAAGAAAGAAAGAAAGAAAGGTAACAGTTCACACTTTTGTCCAGACAAATGCCAGTGTCTGGCTCCTCTACCTTGAAAGCATAAATCACAGCAGTCTACTCAGGATTCTTCACACAGGCTGAGATGACAGTATAGGAGGCCGTTGAGGTGTTTCTTGAAAAGATGAGGAAAATGCTCTGTTCACTGATCCCTCCAATACTTTTAAATACTGCACTAAGCATGTACAATGTATACACTGTGCAAGTACAAATGAACAATGTAGACACTGAACAATTATGAGAATGGTTTTCACGTTAATATAACTTTACAAATTCCATGCGCAGTACCATAACGGCGCTAATCTGATTAGCAAACAAGGAAAGAAGCTGTGCTTGTGTGATGGATGTGAGTGCTTGAATTACAACTGAAGGAAGAACAAACCGTTAAAGATTTCTGTCCTCCTACAGCAGTTTCTTTCCTGCTACTGGGTTTAAATCTGTGCAGTATCTGATGGATGATGCAGTCGCTAATGAGAGCTGGATATGTCCACATTTAACTGTCTCCCTAACGATAAGTAATGACGGTAGCTTAGCTAACACAATTAAAACTGGCGCACAGAAAAATAAAATTCCCCCAGAATGAAGTATTATGTAAATTATTAATTACCACATAGACGATTGCAATCTTGCTCAGCTACCCATTGGCACTCAAATAAATGTGAATGATTTGGAAACAGAGGCAGGAAAATAGTGAGGATAATCCTGACACAGTGGAAATGTGAGAAGGTTTCAACAAATACCACCTGCTCCTTCAGCAATTTATAGAAACAATTTGCATTTGCAATTTAACCGCTAAACACAGGCTCTTATGCAGACTGACTTGGACTTGGCAACAAATGCAAACAGGAAATTACACAATGTGAGTAAACATTTGAATAATTTTGCATTTGTTCTAGTCAGTAAACTGCTGCTACTATTATGTTTCCTTAAATCTGGCATATACAGGTAAGCTGTAATGCATACCTCAGAGAAATCTCCAAAATTCAGACACAATTTTCTATGTCTCTCTTCAACACTAGAGATGGTAAAAATATAATATTCGAGCCACTGTATAGCAATATGTATTTAATTTGAATTTCAATCACATGATTTCTGCACACTCTCACTCCACATTCAATGAGGGATGCGTGTTTTATGCAGCAGCGTAACGGCAGTGTCCACAAATACAGTTACACTTGTACGGATGTCTACTGACTGTGTGTGTGTGTGAGAGGGTGTGTGTATGTGTGTGTGTGTGGGGGGGGGGGGGGGGGGGGGGGGGGGGGGGTCTGCATATGTATGTGCATATGTATGTGTGCGAGAAACAGAGACAGAGAGTGAGTAATGGACAGATAGAGAGCGAGCGAGAGGTAAAGACAAAGACAGAGAGTATCCAGGAAGAGGGAGAGAGACGGAGAGAGAAAGCGATCTCTCAGATTCCGTGTCTCAGCTTAATGACACAGGACCCACCTGGGACAGAGGGAAAGCCGAGCTCTGTGCAAGATATGATGAATCCAGAGACCGACAACCTCAAGCCTCCCCACTCACAACCTACACACACACACACACACACACAGAGTCATGAAAAAACAGTCTCAGAAATTAACTGCTCGGCTCCTCGGTATACAGGGAAACTGAATTTGAGGTTTTTACTACTCCCATTTTCTGTCACCCTCTCTCTCTCTCTCTCTCCCCCTCTCCCTCTCTCTCTCTCTTCTAAGATCCTGGATATATCACCACCACTCCCAATGTGGTGTCAATACCAAGCGCTGAATCCCTCAACCTGTTTCCCTGCTGTGACCATGGACAATATGTCTGGCTGACTTTGACAAATTAAACCAACTCGATATATGGCAATAACCTTCACAGGATGCCATGGAGGGGAAAAGGAAAGGGGGGACTAGGGAAAGGGAGAGGAACCGAGACTGAAAGAGAGACAGAGAGATGGATGATGGGACATATCGAGCATGGCACGTTAAACCCATACCAGGTACAGCATGAGAATACGTGGAGAGGGGGAACACATACAGACCGACTTCTGAAATGTCACCATAGTTAATAATAAGTCAGTACAGCTGAAACACACACACATTATCTGCGCAGGAAAGGCGTTTAATTGGCCTTAAAAGACAACACTCTATAAGCTGTAGGCCTTTTGCGGATCATTGATGGAAAAACTGTTTACCATTTGTCCATGCATGTGTTTTTCCTTTAGATGGAGACAACTTTGAGAACTATTACAACTGCTCGACTCAGAGCTGAACAAGTTTGAAAGTACCACTGCATCACCATACTTGAGTTAGAAATTCATGATATAGTGTGCAAAATGACTGTGGTCATGCTTCTTTTTCCTTTAACAACCTGAGTGTCTCCCTGTTGAGTGAGTTGGGTCTGAAACCAATTCCCAAAATGTTCCTCCAAACTCAGCAGCAACATGTCAAGAAATAGAAAATTCTTTAACTTACACAATAACTTGTCGAGCTAAAGAATATACCAGTGGCTTAAGACAGATATCCTCACCATGACAGTTGTGACAAATTGCCATGCCAGGGTATCAACTACTTCAGTTAATTTTCTCAAAGCAAGCTTTTATAACGACTCAATTAAATTGCCCGAGTGGCTGTAATTCAGACGTTTCACCTCTTAAAGCAAATATCTTCTACAACACACACATATGCACTTTCACTACAAAAGCACCCACCTACACACACACACACACACACACACGTAAACACACACAACCCAGCAAGAGGAGGTCGTTAGGCAGCTATTGTTGTGTTCTCTCTGCTCAGCATGATAACAGGTTGATTGATACTAAGGTTCCCCAGTTAATCACCTGGCTATGACTATAAATGCATGCTGTCTTCCGAGTGATGTGCCAACTAAAACAGGAAACAAAAAACAAAAATGCAACTGTGCATGAGTGAAAGATACAGGACTCACACACACACTCTTGCCACAAGCAGAATGCACCTGCCGAAATCTCCATCCCCATTCCACACAAGCACAAGTTAACTCACCTGCTCTGAGTGACCAGCTGAAAGCTTTCGAATTGGCCTCGGGTAATCTTCTCCCCCCTTGCTCTCTTCACTCTCTCTGTCCCTTTGGCTACTCTCTTGCCCGCTACCTCTCTCTGTGGCAGCGCATAGATGTCCTACGGGCCGCTTACCCTTACTGTGTGGCTTGGCATAAGCGCATCGATCTCTCGGCCAAGTGGTACGTGGTCCTGCTGTTTCCACGCGCGAGACTCAGATGTGCTCTCCCCTCTCCGCTGCTCACTCTGCCTCACACAGCTGCAGAGGGAAATGTGAGGATGGGCAACGTGGCTGAGTGCTGCTCCACTCTCTCTCGCTCTCTCTCTCTCTCTCTCTCTCAGGATGTCAGCTGGTAGTGATGCTCGCTCCTGCTATCTCTTCACTCTGTCACTCTTACTTGCTGCACTGAACTGCTATCTCACCATCTCTTTTCTGCTCTTTCCCCACTGACTCCTCTGTCATTCGCTCTCTCATTACTGATCTATGTATCTGTGTCTTTGCTAGTGCAGCCTCTAGTGGCTGCCTTCTCTCCATGCTGCTCGTAGAATCAGCATCAAATTTTACTTACAGAGAACATGAAGCTGTGCTGTGCATTTTGCTCCAGGATTTGAGTTGGCAGCTAAAAAAACAAACAAGAAAAACAGATGGAAATTTAATCATTAAAATGTATAAAGCAATACAGCTAACTGGGGTTGTGTCAAATTATTCATCAATCATCATTTCGATAAACCGATTAATTGTAAGTTTACCTTCTAAACGGTTATATAAACTTATTACATTTTCCCAGTGCTCAAGGTGACATCTTAAAATAGCTTGTTTAGTCCAACCGAATCTCCAAAATATTCAATATACAATGATTTCAAACACAAACAGTCAGAAACGCTTACATTAGAGAAGCTTGAACCATCAAATGTTTGTCATTTTTAAGTTATAAATTTCATTTTTTACTTGATAAATGACAATGAACACATTATCAAAATTGCTGTTTATTATCAATCCATTTTTCAACAACTAGTTGTAGTCGATTAATCAACTAAAATTTTATTTGCATCAAATTTAATAATCATTCAATAATTATTAGTCACATTTCAGGCAAAAATGCCAAACATTTGCTAGTAGTATACTAGGCTATAGTGTAATACATTTATCATTTTCTGACATTTAATAGACAAAACGATTTATCGGGAAAATGGTCTGCAGATTAATCAATATTGACAATACACGTTAGCCGCAGCCCTATTAGGTTTGTTCCAATTGGCGATTGGATCGGCTATCTACGACTGAAGGGATGATCAGCGACTGGTTTTTCATGCGCCGATGTTAAGGCGATTTTAACAAACTCATTATCAGAACCAAGATGACATAAAAAGTTTCTAGAATCTGCACCACACAGTATACCTTACCTATTAAAGATGTTGTCATGAACTAATCTTACAGTAATCAATCAATACTGATGAAGTTTTAAATGGCAAGTTGCCCACCCTCCAAAAACGACACCCCAAACTCTCAGAAGTGACACCACATGGGCAGATGCAAGATGCGAGTACATTGTAGATTTCGTGGCTGTGTGGAAGGAGTCAGATATTCAAAAAATTTTGTTACGTCCGGTCTAGCTTTGTAACAAGGAGCAATGTTACCCACTTGAGAGTAGCATCTGTCAGACCCACTTATACTGTTAAGCAGCATGTGGAGGCTGTCAAGTAGCCTAATAACCTGTTTGAGAGAGGATAATATAATATATGTATTGTTGTATTTTTATTGCATGTACTGTCCCCATTAATAATTACACATACATTTGAATATTTTTAAATGCATATTTGTATGATACATCACATTCATTGATATTGATTTAATTTGTAATACTTTCTTATTGAATTGTTGAAATTTTACTAATCTACCACATGATTACAGATTCTTTCTGATGACAAAATGTGCTTAAATTGTAAAACACAGAATTCAGAAAAATTTTAATGGAAAATGGAAATTTAAACTGAATTCATAGGGCCATATCCATGGTTTAAGACTGAGACAATTGTCATAGGAACACAGAGATAAGACCGAGACAATTGTCTTTGGAGCACAGAAAGAAAGACAGAATATCGGATCACACCTTTTCTCCCTGTCTCTCATAACTAAGAGCCAAGCCAAAAACCTTGGTGTTATCTGGGATTCAAATCAAAATCACTTAATCTGCTTACTACCATCTACACCATCAACATAGCTAGTATCAGAGGGCTACTGTCCAAGCAAGACCTGGGAAAGTTTACCCACACCTTTCTTTCCAGTAGATTGGACTACTGCAATGGGCTCTTCACAGGGCTTTCAAAACAAGCTCTGCTTGTGCCATGTGAACCACCTAGAACCCTTAGGCCATCTGAAACTAGCCTACTGGCAGTCCCAAGAGTCAGAACAAAACACAGTGAAGCAGCATGCTGTTATCATGCAACACAGACCTGGAATAACCTCCCAGTTGATATTAGACAAGCCCAGACTCTGCCAACTTTTAAGTCACAGCTATAAACATTCCTATTTCAAACTGCTTGCTTCTCCCAGTACAGGCTAAATACAGATCTTCTTAGTTTTTAAATAGCCTTCATGTTTATTGTTTTAAATTGTTCCTAATTTAATTAAATTTAGCATCTAAATGTGGGGGTATTTGCTGTGTTCTTTCATCTTTCATTTTTACTTTGATTTAAAAATGCACTAGTTTACTTTTTTATCTCTTGCCTGTACTTTTGGATTTTTTTAAATATAAAACCTTTTTCTCTATATTTTTTGTAAGTTACCATGTGATGCACATTGAATTGCCCTTGAGTGTGCTATACAAATAAAGCTGCCTTGTCTTATTAAAAACGTTTTCAGAAGGGTAAGTAAGAATGTCATATTAAGTTGATGATAAAGAGCACTAAATAATCACAATGCATTTTCAACGCTTATATACGATGTGTCAAAATTGCACTTAAATGAGTATGGAACAGGCATTAGTCGCTGACTGCTACTAGCTATTTGCTAGTTTGCTAACTTTGCTAATGTTGACAGGTAGTGTTTGCGTTAGAAGCCTGGTTAGAAAAAGCTAGCGTTACATTAGCTAGCACAGGACTTGTCTATTTTTAGCTGGAAAGGGGGAACTCGAATTTCGAATACTACTGGCTTAACAATTAAAGTCAGAAAAAAAATGATGTTGAAATTAAAAACAAAAGTTATTCAATTTAAGATGTGCGAAGATATTTTTAAGGTGGAAGCCCTCTGCCAAAAGCACTAACATTAACTCTAAGGTTACCTGATTTAACTTACCAGTCATACCTTCAGGAAACTCAGCGTGGGAAAAGTAAACATCGCAGCAATCTGCCATATGAAGAAGTAAGAAAAATACAACTTATTTTAATAATCAATCACATATAATCCACTGTGAGACAGCTTCCCTCTCACACTCACTGCAGTGCTGCTCAGCATCTTTGTGCTCAGTGCTGCCACTGGTGGCTGTAAGCTGTATTGCAACAACATAGACATACTGGTGGTGGTGGTGGTCCTGGATCAGGTAGGGGGGGGTCACCCTCCAGTATGTGCCACCAGGGCACTACTCAAGTATAAATCACGTAATACGATACAGGGCACTACTGGGTAAGTATAGTACGAGCCATCTTGCAGCTTAGATTTACAAAAGTGAATCAAACCATCATGTGGTGCCCATGAAATACAGAAAAATATCATTAGGATACAAAATTGTATTATTGAAAGTCACTATACTCTCTCAAAACATATGTTAAATTTTCAATGAATGCTTATGCTACCGAACTATACTAGGTCTTGTGTCCCTTCAGTCCTGCCACACGAAATGCCAACATTGCTATACAACTGCAAGATAAGTACATCCTTTTTTTTCTTCTTCACCTAATCTTTACTCACCTGTCTTGCCATGATAAAGCCCGGACTGAGGAGTGCATTTTTTCATCGGAGAAATGTTTGTTGATGTAGTTGTGGACTGGATGAAAACCAGCTGTCTCACCTTCACTGACACAGTCGTGGTGTTGTAAAGGATGAATCCATCAGGAGCTCATCAGCTGCTGATCAACTGCTGGACTGCAAAATAAAACAAACTTAAAAAGGCCATGTGCTACTTTGCATCAATGAAGGGAAATATGTGCAGGAAATTGCAGTTGTAGAAGAAATAATCTCAAAAAGAACAGCTCAAGTGCAGACAAATATGGTTTTTAATGCTGCTGATTTGTTTGTTGATGTGTTTGTCAGGTTACGATAAAGAAAGGACCCAGAAGGAATGCTGATGTTTTATTCTTAGTAAGTTGTACACACACCTCAACTTGTGCTTACAATCATCAAAAACGACACAGGAGTCAAAGCGTACTCACGCCACAGGAGATAAATCAAAAATACCTCAGGCTTTCCAACAAACAGGAATGATAATAATTGTGAATTTGTGTGGGGAAGAATAATGTGTGGGCAGAACAGTAATGCTGACCTAGATAGAGATCCATAGGGTGCCATTAGCCAGGTATAGAAGGAGAACCTGATGCTAGCTGTCACAGCTGATGAACAGATTTTGGAGGAGATCACTCACTGGCTTGTGCTGGGATCATCACGTTGAGCTAATTAGAAATGCTTGGCAAGAAAACCCCAGAAAAAGATAAAGTCAGTTATAAAATCACACCTCCAGACACACATAAGTGTGACAAAAGCCAAGTGTTTTGTTACCACATGTATTTTTCACATTCACAGCTATTGTTTGAATTAATGTACTAGAACTGTGATTTAAAAATAAAGTCACCAATTTTAATGAATCTGGGTCAATATAACATAAGCTATGTGGAAACGTCTCTTTAGCCCTCTTAAATATTACAAAATATGTTCTTTATTTAAAGAAATGCTTTATTAAATGTGTTTTAATAAAATTTGTTGGTTTTGAAAAACACTTATGTATGTATATATTTCACAAACCTCTCCATGCCGGTGGTGTGTCTGAAATATATTGCAACTCTCTACATAAATAGACATCACCTAACCTGGTCAACCAGCTTTAACATGTGTGCAGGGTAACAATTCATTTTCCAAAATCTCTTCTGCAAGTTCACACCAACAGTCAAAAAAACAGAGGCATGAAGTGTATATATTTATTTGACTCTCGTGAGGACATATATTGTTTGCATGTAATAAAAAGTGATCAGATTTATGGCTGTGTGCTTTTCTCCAGGGGTTAAATACACCTAGACTGAGATCTAGTGTACACATACTTATTTTCACATATGGGGACCCTCATTTACATTAAACTATAGCTCATTTGCCATTTAGGCCACAATCCAAAGCAACTTACCAATGCTACATATGACAGAGGTCTCACGCCTCTGGAGCAAGTAGGGGTGTGTCACAGTGGGAATTGAACCCTGGTCTCCCATACCCGAAGCATGTGTCTTTTTCTGACAATCAGGGGTGCTTTTCCTGTACAACGACTGTGGGTAGCATTGAACTATCTTGGTACGATGCATCGTTTAACTAAGCAACAACTGAAGAACAACGGTTTCCCAAAACTGTCGTACCTTGTTGGTTTGAACCAACATAGTTTGAACTAAACTATGATGTGTTTGTTTGCTTTTCAAAGCAGGAAACTCACAAAACGTTGTCATATTCTGCCTAAATATGTCAGATGTGACCGATATTAAGAGACATCATTATGCTAACTTATTATTTAGGCTTTTCATATTACAGTCGTATACTGGCAACAACAAGAAAATCAATAGTATTAATAAAATCAATGATATAAATATATAAGCTAATCATTTTAATTAGCCCAAATACAGGCTATAACTTTGTTTATGTCCGGGCCGGGGCCAGAAACTCAGACACAGACCAGAGTATGAGCAATGAGAGAATTTATTGTACACAAGTGAGAGACAGGTTCGGCTTGGGGATGGGTGGTTGTTCCGAGGGGCATGTGGTCCTGGTTCCAGAGCTCAGGGGTTTCCGTGGCACAGGAGGGAATCCGAGTCGTGCATGGGCAGGTATTCTGTGGTTGAAACAGAGTAAACAAGTTAACACTAATGTTGTGTTTGTGTAGGACTCAATAACGACACCGTGTAGCTTCGTTCGTGTTGCGTTTACTCAACTGCCACAAACCTTACATTTTACCTCTTGCCGTAAATCACTGCTGTAAGTCTTAAAGGCACAGAAACCTGTCATTCGCAGTGCATAACATAACAAAGTCGAACAGGACACAATATTGAACGTTTTCAGACATAACATTTTCCCCCCGCCCCCCTGGAAACTGAAACATAACATTTAGCCCACATTCCCCAGTGTCCCTATCACCCTGTCACATAGTCCCCATGCTAGACAGGCGGGACCCTCATCCTCTGAGGGCGTGCTGGCCGTGAAGCTGTGTCGGGCGGTGCTGGTGGATTACCCCCCACCCGGTTAGCTCTTGGCCTGGGCTGCCAACCTAGAGCCACTGCTGGGGACATAGGTGATGCAGGTGCTGAGGGGGCTGCGACTCTGTGCAGGTGGTTTGAGTGCCAACGAGTCCCATTCTCCAGTCTGTAAGAGGCCGGCCCCAACTGCTTCGTCACCCGCAGGGGCTCTGACCAGTATGACTGCAGCTTATTTTGGCGGTGGAGGTGTTTGATCCTGACCCAAACCCCTGGAGAAAGTGAGGGGGTCTGCACTCTGTGCGTGGCATCAAACCTCTCTTTCATCCGAGCCTGCGAACCCTTCACCTGAGCCCTGGCTTTCTGGACCCCTGGGCTCCGACGTGCAGAAGCTGGTTCCGCTCTCAAGCAGTCCAGAGGTTGCTTTATTTCACGCCCAATCATGAGCAACGCCGGTGACACTCCTGTGGTGGAATGCTTGGATGCCCGGATGGTCAGGAGAGTTTGGTTGAGTGCGTCGCTGAAGGTCTTCCCTTCCTCCAGACAGGCTCGGATTCCATTTTTGAGAGTTTTATTCAGCCTTTCCACCCCCCATTACTCTCTGGGTGATACACTGCCGTTCTGATGTGTTTGATGGACCGTATCATGAGATACTCTGTGAACTCCACAGAAGCAAATTGGGGCCCATTATGCGTTGTGATGACACCGGGGAGGCCCCAGCGCCCAAACAAGTTGTCCAGGCGGTCGATGATGGAGTGTGCAGTGATGGAGCTCAGCTGAAAAACCTCTGGCCACTTCGAATGAAGATCGTGCACAACCAGCAGGTAGCGAGCGTGAGCAGGGGCCCCGTGAAGTTCACCACAGAGGTCGACCTGAATATGTTCCCAAGGTGACGACGGCCAAAGTGTTGGGGTGAGAGGGGCTGTGGCTGGCTGACCAGTTTTCCCACTCAGGAGGCAGCAAGTGCAGTTACGTACCAGCTCCTCAACATCAGTATCTATGTGGGGCCACCACACTGTGTCACGGCAGCGCTCCTTCACCTTGACCACCGCCAGGTGCCCCTCATGCGCCATGTGTAGTACTCTGGACCTGAGACACTCCAGAACGACCGCACGGTGGCCACGGGCCAGGCAAACTGCCCCCCAGCAGGAGAGCTCATTGCGGAAGCGCTAATAGGGGAGCAGCCTGTCATCCACTTTGGTAGGCCAGCCATCCTGGACGTAGGTACGGAGAATTGTGAGGACCTCATCAGCCGCTGAGGCCTGCTGCAGCTCTGCCAGAGTGACTACTGAATTGAGGGGCCCGTGCAGGATGTGGACCCAGTCTTCGTCCCTCTCTGTGTCTGGTGTCACTCTACCCGTCTCCTTCGTCACCGACACAGCTCTAGACAGGAGGTCGGCCACCGTGTTGGCCCGCCCAGGCATAAACTCCAGACTGAAATTGTACTGGTTCAGCGGTCAAGCAAAAATAGGTCAGTGTCGGTGGGGACGTGAGCTGCTGTTTGATGACGCGCACAGCTTCGTGGCAGCTTCACGTAACATCCTTCCTGAGCAGCCGGCGCAGGGGGGCCGTTGTGTCAGAGTAGTGTGGCATGAATCTGAGGTAGTAGGCGGCCATCCCCAGGAAGGAAGACAACTGGGATGGTGACTGCGGGTTTGGCAGGGACAGAATGGCCTCAGTGTGGGACATAATCGGGGCGATGCCCTTCTTCGAGAGCCTGAAGCCCAGGAACTCAACCTCCTCAACCCCGAACATGCATTTCTCAGAGTTCAGTGTGACCCCATGCTGTTCGAAACGCTGGAAGACCTGCTCCAGGCGATCGCCATGCAGTGCGGTGGAGGGCGCATGCACCACCACATCATCCAGGTAGATGGAGACACCCTGGATACCAGCCAGTATGAGTGACATTATCTTCTGAAAACAACTTGGGGCTGATGAAAGTCCAAACGCCATGCGTTTAAATCTGAAAACCCCCACGTGCGTGACAAACGCTTTAAGGTCCATGCTAGCCGGTGCCAGAGGGACCTGCAGGTAGCCGTTACGTAAGTCCATCTTACTGAAAACAGTGTAGCCATGGAAATGGCTAGTGAGCTCCTCAGCCGTAGGTATGGGGTACTTATCAGGAATGATGGCTTTGTTTACATCTGTGAGGTCGACACAAAGTCGCAGTCCACCCCCTCTTCTCTTGGCTATCACCAGGTTAGACACCAATGGCGAGGCGTCGACGGGCTCTATGACGTTCGCCTCCACCAGGCGGTGCAGCTCGGCCTCCACCGCATCACGGAGAGCCAGGGGAATGCGCCGTAGGGGTTGGATCACAGGGCGGACTGACAGATCAACAGTAGGCTGGTGTACAAATCCAGTCATGCGGCCCATCCCGTTGAACAGTTGTGGGTAGCGGTCAGGCCAGGAGGCGGCGACCTGCAGGACATGCAGGCCCCTCGCATCACTCACAGTAAAGCCCAGGGCAAGGAAAGGAAAGTCAAAGCCCATAATGTTAGCTCCCTTCCGGGTGATGCAGAACTTAGTGTCAGGCGCACATTGTTGATCAGAGCTGACGTGGAAGCGGGCCACACCCAGAGTAGAGATGGGGAAATGGCCGTAGCCTAACAGGTGTTTAGCCGCTGCTGCCAGAGGCATATGACTGAAGAAGCGGTCATATGTGCATTTGTTCAGGATAGCCCCTGTGTCCACAAAGAGTGGAATGAGAGCTGTGCCCACACGGCATGTGCAGAGTTTGAACGAAGGCTGTGAGGTCTGTACAGTGTTTATGGGAACAGCAGCAGTATCGTGGCAAGCAGGAGAGGAGCGACAGCAGCGTGCAAAATGGTTCAACTTGTTGCAGTTACGACAACGTTTTCCATGGGCAGGACATGACTAATCTCTAGTTGCATGTTTAGGGGAGCCACAGTTGCTACAGCTCTTGTGCCCACTCTCCCTGGGCCACCTGTCCACCCTCTGTACATCCAGACTGTCACTCACCCTGTCAGCCGCCTCGGCAGTCTCTGTGTGCTGAACTGACGGTGGTGATGATGTCACAGGCTCGTGCACAGCGCGGCCGAACTTGCGCTCCTCGATCAGGGCCGTTTCCAACTGCTTTCCAATTACAAAAGTGTCCGCTAGCGTCGTGGAGTCTGGCTCTAGTAAAAGTCTCTCCCTCAGTTGGTGACATGACGTTTTCTCTATTAACTGGTTGACTATAAGTCCATCCTCCAAAGCCCGAAAATCACAAAGTCTAGCCCACTCACGTAATGCTGATACAAAAAGGGCAACGGTCTCCCCCGGCATTTGGGTCCGCTGACGGAACTCAAAGCGGTGCATCCGCCGGCTTCTTCCGGAGCTGAAGTGAGTATTCGAGGCAGCCGTGGCTGTGACGTACTTATCATCCGATAAGGTGAGCGTGGCGAAGATTCGCTGTCCCTCCTGCCCGAGGCAATGGCGCAGGAGCGCGCACTTCCTCGCCTCCGCTAGGTCCGAGTGTCCCAAAGCCAGCAAATAATCCTCAAACGACGTCAACCAGCGGTCCCAGGGAACCGCTGGATCACCAGGAACAGGTAGGAAAGGTGACGGTGGTGGTAAGACGAGTTCAGACATCCTCGTTTGCCAAATGTTGTGTTTGTGTAGGACTCAATAACGACACCATGTAGCTTCGTTCATGTTGCGTTTACTCAACTGCCGCAAACCTTACATTTTACCTCTTGCCGTAAATCACTGCTGTAAGTCTTAAAGGCACAGTAACCTGTCACTCGCAGTACATAACATAACAAAGTCCAACAGGACACAATACTGAACGTTTTCAGACATAACAACTAACACAAGCGTTCAGACAAGATGCTGATTAGTTCAGGATAGAACAACAGGCTGGCATGTTCGTACTAAGAGGTACAACAATCCAGCGGGGACTGGAACGTTGGGGTGGTCTTTTAAAGGTGAGTTGATTGTAGGCAGAGGCACTGGTGTGCTAATTAACTGGATGTGCTTCAGGTGAGTAAACTGGAGCTCAGGCAACCACGCCCACCAGCAGCCCCAGAGC
The DNA here is from genome assembly GCF_021292245.1 of Micropterus dolomieu. Taxonomy (NCBI): domain Eukaryota; kingdom Metazoa; phylum Chordata; class Actinopteri; order Centrarchiformes; family Centrarchidae; genus Micropterus; species Micropterus dolomieu. Next base: position 15,492,668 of record NC_060155.1, on the reverse strand, counting down.
ATGAGGGAGGAAGCAGAACACAGAGAGACAGACAAAAACCAAAACACACCAAGCATACCACAAACGCCCCATGGGGAAAAAGAACTCAAAAACTACAATCACACACATACCAACAGGAAGGTCCAGGTCACGACCGGGGGTTTGTGACAGTTTATAGCAATAGTTACATTTTAGAAGAAAAAATTTAGAACTATTAGCGATTACAAAACATTTAGTAAAATAGGTTTAATCTGCAAGTGCTGTGAAAAACAGATGTTGAGCCTTCAGACATTTCATGGGAAAAAGCTACACTGTAAGCCTTTTATATTAGCAACTAGCGTGTCACAACTAGAAAAAAGGTGAATAAATCTCAACTGTGAAAAAAATAATTAACAAGGTAATCCCAACCAATTTGAAACTTGCTGCTTGAATGGGAAAGAAAGGTCATTTAAGCAATTTTGAGCGTGGCATGGTTGTTGGTGCCAGACGGGCCGGTCTGAGTATTTCACAATCTGCTCAGTTACTAGGATTTTCACGCATAACCATTTCTAGGGTTTACAAAGAATGGTGTGAAAAGGGAAAAACATCCAGTCCTGTGGGCGAAAATGCCTTGTTGATGCTAGAGGTCAGAGGAAAATGGGCCGACTGATTCAAGCTGATAGAAGAGCAACTTTGACTGAAATAACCACTCGTTACAACCGAGGTATGCAGCAAAGCATTTGTGAAGCCACAATACGCACAACCTTGAGGCGGATGGGCTACAACAGCAGAAGACCCCACCGGGTACCACTCATCTCCACTACAATAGGAAAAAGAGGCTACAATTAGCAAGAGCTCACCAAAATTGGACAGTTGAAGACTGGAAAAATGTTGCCTGGTCTGATGAGTCTCGATTTCTGTTGAGACATTCAGATGGTAGAGTCAGAATTTGGCGTAAACAGAATGAGAACATGGATCCATCATGCCTTGT
>NC_060155.1:15471048-15491619 GCF_021292245.1 Micropterus dolomieu | reverse complement strand
TCATGCTGTCCAGGTCTATTCTGTCCACACCAACAACACTGACATTAGTATATATGCTATAAAAAAATAATACATGTACTAGACTTTACTATAGAGGCTCAGGTTGAACAGAAAGGATGGGCAGCAGGTGTGCAGGGCAGAGGACTCCTAGTGGGCAGGTGAGGAATAGCTGGTTTAAATCAGACACATTTCTCTCACACTAATCAGCATGTAACTGAATGACTTTCTTTGTCGTGGTGCTGTTTCTCAGGCAAAGGTCACCTGCTTTTGTCCGTCCTCACAGTGAGGCTGCTTTTAGCTTTTCTCCCAGTTCTTTCTCTCTGGTGTGTTCATTTAATTCATTTTGGAGAGCAGGCCAAAGGCTTAATGTTCAAACAGAGAAGGAAATATTACTATTAACTGTGCCTCCACACTTCCCATTAGTTCTTCCTGTTTAATTAAATTAATTTGTAATTAAGAAAACCTTGAACAAATTGTTAGTGCACACAAAAGCAGTATCAGTCACTATTTGTCTGTCTGTGTGTTCACGCACTCCTACTCTTTCCCATGTGTATTTCTAGGTTCCTGGCTTTTACAGGGTTAGTACTTTGATTTGGGATTATCCTCAGGTTTAGGCAAACCCCTTTGTGTTGACATTGTATGACACTATAGCATCAATAAGTTAATTGATTAATTTAAATTAAATTATTCTTGTGGCAAAAACAATCTCAGTCATTACTCATTGTCAGTGTCATCCGGGCAGACCTTTAGGTGTCACCTGTGTTATAAATTTAGTTAAGTTATTCTAAAAATGGACTTAAAGGGAACAGATCAGCAGTATCAGCAACAGTATCATTAAGGGAAGGCCTCACAAGCACTGATGTGCAAATAAAAGTGTTTGTGTCTGGAAAAATAATTATCAACAATATAAAAACCTCTGGGAGATAGGCTTTGTGTGGGTGTTTGTATGTGTTTACGATGCATTTTTCTAGTGTGAATTAGTTTGCACTGTTTAGGCTGACAGAGTCCTGCATGCATGGTTTCCACTTGTATGTAGGGAGAATGATAGAAGTCAGCTGGTAAACTGTCATCCAGTTAATTTAGTTATTTAATTTAGTAAACATCAAAGTGCGAACATGTAATATAACTTAACATGATTGTACAAAAAGAAATGGTCCAAACAAAATTCAATATATAACAGAATCCTATCAGCACAGAACAAACAATATTAAACAATATGTTTGTGTCATATTGTCAGGCAATATTGTTCATCATTTCTGATGTCTGATGATCACATACCGGTAATAGTTTCCTACATTTGTGAAGTTACGTGCTGACTAGGTCTGGCTGAGGAGCATAAGCTGCTAATTCAGCATCTTTGATTTAATATATAGCTCAAACTCTCTTTTAAGGAGTTGCTCTTATATGATAAGCTTTACTACATTTTCTTTGTCCATTATATGGTTTTCTTTTGTTGTTCTAAGCTATGCTTACAGAGCTTTTCTTTGCTTTTATTATTTTTATTTTTCTCTGTATCCATTTCCTCTTTGGTAAAGCACAAGTGTCCTTTGAAAAGTGCTAGCTAAATAAAAAAAGATAAATATGCTTGAGAAGTCTTGGAGCAAAAGGAATGAAATTGGATCAGACTGGGCTCAGCCTTTACTTCGAGTGAAGGTACACCAGCTTTCAGCTCCAGCTCTTCTGAGCTGGCAGCGACTGTCACTGACTGTCAGACAGCACAGCCCACTCCTGCATGTTTTATCAGCCTGATTGTGGCTCAGTCTGCGTTATATCCGGAGGTATGTCATTTCTTTTTGTGGCCTGCAGATTTAATCCCCCTTTTGCTCAGAGATTGGGTCTCTCTTTCCCCTGCCCTCAAAGTAAACCCTCCGCTCTTAAATCTTTTTTTTCTCAAATCATCAAGCCGTAGTTTGCAATTAAACCAAGGTTTTACTGTACATGTTACTTTTTTAAAAATACTGTTGTGATTTTCAAGTTCTCACACTGTGCTCTCTGATAATATTCAGAATCAAAACCAGCTTTATTGGCCAAAAATGTCTTACTTTATGTACGATATAAGTAGATATGTGCAGTATATACATACTATTGATATTTTAAAAACATTTTAGTGTTGTTTCCCATGTTTTAACATTTAAAAACAAGTCCATGCAACAGGAATTGTAATAGCATTAGCTCAAGAATGATGAATTTGTTATTTATTATGCATGCTCAGTGTCTCACAAGAGAAAAATCAATTGAACTACTTCAAATTGGAGACAATAGAAACCTTTGCTAAAGATGGTAACACTGAAAAAGCACAGAAATGAATATTTTGATCTGTAGCTCTGCTATAATCAGAAAACATGAGGATTAATCAGCTCCACTGAAGTGACAGCATTCAGCCTGTATGTCGGTGTGTGTTTGCTTGAATGCATGTGTGTATGTGTGTGTACCTGCCTGCACAGGTTTCTATGCAAATTGAAAAACTTCAGACTGTGTCCAATTAAAGTGCTTCCTCTTTGCGCTCCTGCTGTGTTTTCATTGAAGTCCACACTCTTGACAGCAGCAGCAGAGGAAAAACGTTTCTCACACAACGACTTTCACAGTTGTTGACTTCTCTGGGAGATGCTTTTGAAGTTTCCTTTTTGTCGACTTGGCAACTTCTCAGCGCAGCCATACGAGCACACCACAGATAAACACACGCAATTATTTGAGCAAACACACAAAACACAAATAGATACATGCTCGCAGACCCTTTTTTTCAGCTTGTATTTCAGTGGAGTGAGGAGAAGAAAGGGAATCAACAAACAAATAGAGAAAGAGTGAGAGTAAGACAAACTAGTGTGGACTTGAGGAAGGAGGGTGAAATTACAGAGACGCTGTCGTCTCTTCCCTGTCATCACTCAGTCTGAGGCCACACAGGATTCGGTTTCACCAGACAGCTGTATGAGGAGCAGTGAACTGCACTGAGCATGACTGGAGTGCTGATGGCAAACAGCAAGCAGGCAGCTCAGAGGGAAAAGATGAAATCACTGAACTTTGACCCCGAGGCTGAAAATCAAGGCCCCAATAACATGAGATGTGCTGTGTAAGTCACATGTTACCTACTGCAGAATGCGTCATAGCTCGATATAAACACTTTTATCATCATATGGGACAGAAGTACTGATCACTGAAAACGATCTGTAAAATTATGCAAATACAAAATAATGATAGCGTCCTAGTTTCACTTCTGCAACTTGTCAGGTTGATTCTAAGTTTCTAAAACCTTAAAATCTGCATCATCTATTTCATTGAAGTCCTTTTATAGCCATGTTCGAACAAGATGTATGATTAGCCTGTTATGGAAACTAAAAGTAGGACAAAGGTAACGCCTCACCTCTCAGGTAGCCTATATAAGAAGGACAACGCATGTGTGACTAGTTATTTATTTATTTTTAAGCTAATTAAAGGTGTAAAAGTAAGTAAGTAAGAAGTGGCAACTATTAAGCTTATAAACAAGATTTAGGTAATTTTTCCTTTTATTTCATTACTTGTCAGAGGTCAGTTGTACTCTTTTTATCCCTCTATATTTATCTTTGTTTTAGGCATATTTACCTTTATTCAGTAGATGACAGTAGAGACTTTGCATGATATGATTACATGTAAAACATACAGTATAATACAGTATTGTGATAGGAACAAGCCAATATCACACAGTGTAGCTGTCCAATAAAACAAATGTATCTCCAAAAAGTCAACTTTTTGAGTTTTCTGTGACAATGCATTGTTCAAATAATCCAATAGGGTTTATTTTTAGCCTAAGGAACATTAGACCTTTTTAAAATCAGGAAGGGTACTTCATCTTTCGGTTTCAGACAGTGAAGATAGATGGTTTGACCACTTACAACATTAAAGAGGTTGTATTATGCTCATTTTCAGGTTCAAAATCTTATTAAGGGGTTGTACCAGAACAGGTTTACATGGTTTAATTTTCAAAAAACACCATATTTTTCTCATACTGCACATTGCTGCAGCTCCTCTTTTCACCATATGTGTTGTACGCTCTGCTCTTGAGCTACAGAGTGATGCATCTTACTTGTACAAAATCTTTGTTGGGAGTTGCACATGCGCAGTTCCCAGGTAAGGACTACTAGCCAATCAGAAGCAGAGAAGGGCGGGTCGTAAGAAACAAGGTAGTGTGATCCAAATCAAAGCTGCTTCAGACTGCGACCGTGACCTAGCAGATGGTATAAGTCCACAACATAATTGTTCCACATCTTACCATAAACCACTACAAAAATCATATTTCAACTCAATTTTACATAAAAATTGGCCAAACAATTTGAATGTTTGCTCAGTAGCTTTCATATCGGGTGTAACATTAGCATTATAGCTATAACTTTAGCTGTGTTAGCCAACGTTTACAACAACTCCGCACTTCAACAGTCTGTGAAGTTACATTGCCGTGTTTATTTTAAATATAATTCACATCCAATAAAGCATACTTGTGATTGTGAATTTCCAGGCCCAAATAGAGTCGGAGTTGCATCGTCTTTTAGGACTAAACGTGCATCTATGCTGCCTTGCCGAAAAATGCGACCATAGTGCAAATCGATAGACTCGACTTTACTCGGCCCTGCTCCATTTTCCATTGCAGATAGTACCCAGAGATAGTACGTAGCTTGTCGTCATAGCAACGCCACACACAACTGCCGCGACGTAATGTTCAATTCGACACACACACCAGCGATCCTCACAGCTTTCTCTTTTTTAAGTTAAAACGTTTCAACATTACTCAGAATGTAAAGACAGATAAGCGGTATGAAAACCTTCCAGCTGTGTTTTCCTCTGTCGTTGTTGCTGCAGCGGTCTGTGTGACGGCGGGAGCAGAGGGCTCTGTGAGCGGGCGGCTGGCCTCACACACTCCTCCCGCGGGTTGGCACAGGCTTCCCCTGCAGCCACTTGCGGAGCTCCTCAACTCCAAAAATATTCAAGCACCTTTTTGTTCCGCCATCACTTCTCGTAAAACTGTCAATATTCGAAATCTACACAGCTGATTTCTCACCTCAAAACTTCTCAGAAGTGGATTTAGTGATGAAATTACATACGAAACCTGTAAAATCTAAAACTTTCTGTTGCTGGCCTCTGTCTGGTGCAGGCAATGATGATGCAGTGAATAGTGACGATTCTCTCTGACCAATCAGCAGTCTGTCGTGTTTTCACGTTACATTTTAGTATCCCTCAGCTCGCTTGGAACCTCGAAAGTACCTGGAAGCAGGTAGGTACAACATTACTACAACGGAAAACCAAACAAAGGCAAGTCGAGCCAAAGAGCCTCCGCTCAGACTAGCTTGGTTTGAGGGCGTGCCTGACCCCCCTAGCCACTTGCCAAGCTTTATGACGCATTTTCATTGTGACGTCACAAGTAAAGGAAGTGAAGGGCTGGACTACAAACGAGCTGTTTTCAAGTGGTTCAGAACAGTGCTTTCTGTGGGAGATGGGAACTCCCTTTGGACTGGACTTTTGGCTTTTTCGCTTTGCAAACCTGTTACATGCACAAAAAAGATATATAACTCAATAAAGGAGAGGGGAAAAGCCTAAAAGCACCTCTTTAAAATACTGAACTTCTTACAGTTTAATGCATCAACAACATCACACTCTGACTGGTACATCTACTCACATGGCATGCCTCTTGCAGTTGATACTTTTATAAGTGACAAATACAGTGATTTCTACATTTGGTTTAAGGATTTCATGCTTCTCCTTCCACTGGGCCACATATATTTTAATTTATTGTAACAGCAAAATAACTAGCTCCTTCTTACACTGTAGTCTTTTAATAACAGTGAGTTCTTAACAGCAAGCCTTATTACTTAGCTTATTTCAAGCTATGCTAATACAATGTTAACCTGCTAGCTGGCCCCAGGGCAAAAAAGGACCCCTGTTAAGGTGCTTTTGACACAGGGCCCATTTATTAAAAGACAAGAGGTAACAGGTGCTAGTGCAGATACTGCCTTAAGGCCGTTGTCATTTCATTTATTACGGTGTGTTTGTGTTGTTTATTCCCAAATGTGCAATTAAGCAAATTACCCAAAAATCCACCGATCCCTAGAATCTCTCCAGATCAATATCAGCCCTTACATTTCAGGCAGCAGGGCTGGTGTGCAGTGTGAATCCGGTGGCCTGCTGACATTCAGCTGTTCAGGCTGACATGCAGAGGAGGTGTAATTGTTGAAAATGTAGATTTTAGATGGGCCTGTAAGTGCATGTTAGTATAAAAAATATGAGAAATATCTCAACATTTCTGCTGACAAAATGAGTGCCGGTGCATTATGAATAACAAAGAGAAAGAAAAAATATCAAGTTAGAGCTGTAGTGTTTTTATGTTAGATTATGCAGAGTGTGTCATGTAAACTGTCGTGTGTAGGCAGCGCGGTTAGTTCTGTTGGTTCCTTTCAGCTCTCAGTAGAAAGAGGTGAGTCAGTGAGTGGAGATGCAGCAATTTCTTGGTCGATTTAAAGGTAGACTCCGTTGGGAAACCTCTGGCCTCTTCAAACAATAACCAGTGAGTGTGTGTTGGGAGAGGTTGTGTACTACAGGAAAACCTAATCCAAACAAATTCACACATTGTTCTTAAATCCAAAGGAGGTAAATACATGTTTCTAAATACATATGTATGAAAGTTGGCTGATCTGGCTGTTGTCTTGGCTGCTAGCTGCGACTATAGCAACAACACAAAAGGCAAATTGGATCTATCATGCTCTGCATAACAAGAGATGTCCACTTCATTTTCCTTGGACTAGTCAGGAGCTAAAAGGATGATTTGTAAAATGATTTGCATAGATCCACTGTTAATCTGTCTATAGTGTTAAGCATTTCATCTGTGTCTATCTAATTGTATAAAGTCCAAGCTTTTTTATTTTATTTGCTCAACACCAACAAAGCTTTAAATATCCCTCTAACACTGGTTTAGTAGTTGCTAACCAGTCCATCTGTGGTCTGATAAAATGAGCTAAATTAAAGATGATGAACACAAGAAAGATTGGCAGATGGAAATAAAATGAGGAGGAATTAAATTACAACTCAATAAAAGGAGAGAGAGGAGAGGAAACGAGGAAACTAGAATACAGCAGAAGAAGGGAAATAATGGGAAAGGAGCGAGACTACAGGAGGAAGGAGGAAGGGAGTGAAAGATGTGGGAGGAGAATCAAAAGAGAAGGGATACAACTCACTGAAAAAGGTTAACATGAAACAGTGGGAGAGGAAGATTATAAAGGAGCAGGTTAGGGGAAGAGGAGATAACACACAGAAGATGAGAGTTTAAAGTAGAAGAATACGATGAGAGATCATATGAATGAGAGAACATAGAAGGGGAATAAGAAAAGGAGAGGGAGAGGCCGTTAAATAGGATAAATAGACTGATAACATGGACAAGTTCTGATACATTTTGTGCGGGGTAGAATGTTTAAATGCAAGAAAATCATGTTGTCATTTTCAACACTCAACCACTGAAACTTATCACATCCTTCCTTGATGAGTAGGGATTTGATCAGTCTATTGAACAAGCAGGGCTGCTGGACACATCGCCCATTGCCTGTAAATGTGTACTGAGGGAAAGGGAGAATATCACAAAACATATTGGAGAGGAAAAAGACTTGAGAGCAACATGAATGCCTTTCTGAGCAGCTTAGTGATGTGCCAGAGGAGAGAGCTCACAGAAAATAATTGGATTTCATTTTGGTCGGCTGGAAGAAGAAAAATAAAGCCAAAAACAGATGCCTTCTCCTCAGAGCTCCTGCTACAGGTGTCATAAAGGCAGAGAAATGTCCCTACAAGAATTCATGTGGTACAACAAGCTGAGCAAGAGGAATAGAAATCTCCTCCTTTTGATAACAGAGGATGTCCCTTAGTGCTTCATAAAAGATGCCCTTACCCTCTTTACACAATGCTACAGTTTTGAGGATTATTCAATTATGGGTATTGCTGATATGCATACTGAAGTTGTACCACCAAAAATAAGTAAGTACATAATAAGTATAAAGAGAAGTAAAAGCTGGCCATTCCACTGGTTCAAGTTTATTTTTTAATGTTACTTGATGGTCAAATCTACAGCTCCGCAGTTCTGGTGACAAACTCATCACAATAAGCTGTAATTTGCTCATCAACACCTGTTGTTTACTCTGAGAGCAGGCTGTGTGGTGATGTAGATTAGTATGCATTGATGATTTTTGCATTAACCGGCAAGCCATAATGATGCCCGTAATGATGATAAGATAGCCAGAACTACAACATCTGCATCAGGAAAAGGTGCATTTCAATTCAAAGCATCCATGTTGAATGGTAATTTATGTTACCCAACAAATCCTCATTTGTTCCTCATCATATATGGTTAAATTTATTATTTATTATCATATTTACAATATCTGTTGATGCACATTGTTTTCAAAAAAAGAAAACTAAGTGAGATGTTACTGCAGATGTGTTTTGACTGTTTATTACAAATGAACAACAACAAATGACAAAAACACGGCAGCAGCATGAAGCTGTTACGAAGAAGCAAAACCTGTTACGGAGGCTTTTGAATGTACAGTAGCCTACAAAGGTTTGACTTTGACACTGGAGACCACTTTTAGCATCTGTTCTCATTTTTGTTTTCTTGTCATGCATTTTTCAGACTTAACACAGCTCCCTCTGGGGCTGCAAGAGGCTTTATACAACGTTTTCATATATGCAGCGGTACTCATAAGACCTGTAAACAGACTTGGATGCGTAAAATCGGTGCAGTTCCCCTTTAACCACTTTCCCTTTCCCAAACCTTATCTGAGTTTTTTGCTTGTTGTTCGCTAGGTTTTGCTAGTAGCTAAAATCCTGTCAAGTGAGTTAAGTATGTATGTGAAGCCAGCTACCGATTATGGATTATGGATTATTGGTTGCATGTTGTGGATGTTGTGTGTTTTTGCATTATGTACTTTTGCAAACATGCTGCTCTTAACTAATTGCCCCTAGTGGGATTAATAAAGTTGTTGAATTGAATTGATTAGCTTAGCGTAAAGACTGGAAAGGGTCTGTCCAAAAGTAACAAAATCAGCCGACCAGCACGTGGTCAGTTCACACTTCGGTTTTGTATTAAACGAGATTTAAAGTGTTAATTAATTAGTGAGCTTTACAGCTGCTGCTTGTCAAATCCTGTTACCTTTGGATATCGCCAGGCTAGCTGTTCCCCCTGCTTCCAGACTTTACAGTAAGCTATGCTAAACTGGCTTTAGCTTAATTTTGACCATGCAGACACAAGAGGTTTCAGTTTTCTTAACTAACTTTTGACAAGAAAGTGTATTTCCAAAAATGTCAAACTATTCCTTTAACCCAACCCTACCTTTTAGTACTGTGGTGGCAGATCAAAAAACAGTGACAAGAATCATTTTTGTGAAAGTCATAGGCACTTTGGAAGGCTCCAACAAAAAATATCTTCCTGCTGATAGAAGCGCCACATCAGAAAGCACTTAAAACAAATGACAAACTGCCTGTTTCTTTGTTTAGTTTGAAGGAATTGTCGTCCTACCAAGAAATTATTGCAACTTCCTGAGCCCAATGTACCCGCTGTAGGCTACATGAAATATCACTTGTTACAATCGAATCCACAGAACATGCCATTTGCTTGTCCTTCAGAGTCCTGTGGTCAGAAGTTTGTTTTGAACCTCTTAATAATTGTTCTCTGCCTCAGATTTACAGCTTGTTTCAGATCTTTGTCTTTGGAGTCCTCTTCTACTGTAGATATAAATGGCATATCATACATACGTAAATGTCCAATAAACATTAATGGAAGAGTTAATAAATCCTGCTGATGAAAATGCCCCCTGTCTTAAAAAGACTATTTTCCAGTGCACAGCTGAAGAAAAATAGCTAGTTAGAGTTATAGGACATAAAGTGGCCATCTAGGGACACACACATTTTTACAGTCTATTAATCTATGAATAATTAAAGACTCTCAGTAACCTCAGAGGAGATTACAGCACTTTGTCTTTCAATACAGTAACTTGTTTAGTGGCGTAAAGCACACTGCATTGTATTGTCAGGAGGCCCTGACCACAAAAATGAACACCTGCACTACATTTTACAAACAGAACAAAATAGGTCAAAAAAAGAGGCTGCAAAACTCCTGATATTGGTATTGTTTAATTGGAAGCGAACATCCAAATTCCTCTCGCTTGTTATTTTTATTCCAAAGTGACAAGAGATCCCTTTCCTGTTGAGTTCCTTTTACCGCACAAGATATTTTTCATCACTTTTACGCAGGGAAGTATTAAAATCACATGTCACAATCATAATGTGGCAGGATTGATGATACACTGATTTTTCTCTCTCCAGGTTTCTGAGCAGCAAAGAGATGTCCAAACAACAGCTGTAATTGCTGCTTTGCTTGCTTTGAGATTTCAAATGCTCACTCACCACACTGGTGACAGTAAACAAGTGCTTCTGCGAGGGGATGATAAAAACAAATAGTTTCCAATCTCATCAAAGGCCAGGCGGACTGGGATGGATTCAGAGGCAAGCTACTGCCAACGTCAAGTGTCTCTCATGTAAAAACGTTCTGTAGTTTCTCTACATCACTGCATATTCTGTTGTCACATTAACAGCCTCCTCCACTGTGACCACCTGACTCATATTTAAATCTGATGGATCAAATGTGGGTTAGGCCATTGTCTGGATTAGAAAAAATTATTGAATTTAGAGACGCAAATTCATTATATCAGAATAAATACCAGTGTCACAATAGTAGATTACATATACCATGATACAGGATAATACTGTATACATATATTACCCAAACCTACTGTTCAGTTTTGGTAACAACCAACAACGTTGTTAGGCCTATGTTAGGGGGGCTGAAGCCTTTATTAGATTTAGATTTTTTTTAATTTTTGTTTACAGAGCAGACATGTACTCAACAAAGAGAAGCAAGAATATTGATAAATACTATAGAAATATACAAATATAATTTGTATTTATGGGCTTAAAATTAGGGCTGCAGCTAACGATGATTTTAGTATTCGAAGCTTCGATAGATTATTTCAATGATTCATCAAAGCGTCGTTTAAGAAGTACTTTTGTTTGGCAGGGTTGGCGCCCCCCCCGTAACGGGATCAGCTGTGCACGTTTATAGGTGATAGATATTTTTTAGTCTCTTCGGAAATTCATAGTGTGTCATACAGCAAACATCAGCCCAACAACCAGACAGCTGCTTTACAAACACAAACATCACCCTAGTGCTATACAAGCTATACTAAAGGCTCATGCAGACTACACAACTTTCAGCATCGGCTGATGGCCGCGCAGTTCCCACTACTTGCCGTCATATGACGGCAGTCTTAAAGTCGTTGTGGCGTTCACACTACGTGACTACGCTACAGAGAGAGCTGCAGGTGAGTTAAAAGGTGCAGGTCCCCGACACCCAACTCATGACTGTGAGGTTACAACTCACAGCCCAAAAAGAAAACAACAAACGCACGTGTACATTTTCAGCTGAGGTCTGCGACTTACTTTGGCTAGCCTTCAACTCAACAATCAATCATGATTTCAGTTGCTAAATGCTAAAGTTACCGTTACCTTGTCTGTGGTCCGCTGGCAGAACTGCTTTCTGATAAGTTTTCTTTTACGGTGGATGGACATTACAGAGTTTCTTTAGCTTGAAATAACCCCATACTTTGGGCACTTTCTTCTTTGTCCCTCGCTATTTTCTCTCTCTTCCTCCACTTTGCAAACAGCGCCATCAAAATCACGTCATGTTCACAGCGTAAGCGCAATGTGCGACAGTAATAAATGTCCCTGCGAAACACTGTGCTATATAGTTAAATGGATTAAACGAAGCATCGATGCAAAGAATTTGTGTCGAAGCATTTTATTAATCGATTTTATCGATTTAATCGATGAATCGTTTCAGCCCTACTTAAAATAATCCTTCTGGTTGTTTCCTCTGCTTCATCATTTAAATCCCTACTGTAGTCAGGCACTAGGACACAGAGGGAGGCTGCCTTTCGACGCTGCTCTGCTGAGCTGCCCAGCAACGTTACTACCGGTTACTACGAGTAGTATGTAGCTGCAGTACCGGAGGCTGCAGTTTCAGAACTGCAATCCTAGGACCGGAACTGCATTTCTAGGACCCTTGTTTACTTTGATACTGCCAGCTAGCTAGCTAGCTAGCTATGTTACACTTGACAGCCCCCCCGAAGCCAATTACCCATACCACAACCATCACCGAGTGTGTGCCTAAACTTAAGTTATTGATTATATACATGTCAATGATGTAATCAATCAATCTGATTCTGAGGCCAGCAGTGATTTTCAACAACTGGCATTTGTTGGCAGGTCTAGGTTCCAAGGCAAAGCCTAAACTAAATTGTTTCATGATATTTACTATATTTTCTATATTCTAACACACTTAACTTTCTACATTTATTGGCTGAAATAAATTAAATAAAGATGTAGATGTTGCCTTAATGGCTAGGCTATATATGAGCATAAAACGACAGATGTAAACACAGGAAAATGTAAGAAAATAAAAGCATACATGTATCCATACATTTAGAAATCATTGCCCCAAATCTTTTAATCCTTCCACCATCAGGTTATTAAATTCAGACAATAGCCACTTTAAACAGGATCCTTTTCAATAAGCAAGACAAACTACAGAGCAAAATCATCAAGAGAGAGAGGAATTAGATATAGTATTATCTTATCACAAATTTACACAAGCAGCTCAATACCATTTAAGTCACAGTCTACAGAAGTGCTCAACACAGCAAGGTAAACTAAGCATTTTAGGATACTTGCTGCTGAGGTGTGTCTTTGTGCTCACATACTGTAACTAAAAAAGCCGCTTTTTTTAAAACAAACTTAGGTTGTCCCTGGTAGAACTATTCCTGATGCCTTTCTTTCAGTTACTTATTTAAATTAATTATTATTCCAGCTCTCGTGGCTGTGTTGTGTTACTTATTTAGTGTGTGTGACTGTTTCTTGTGTTCATTGTTCTCTTAGTTGTCTTAATATGTCAGCTGTTTATTGCTGCTGTTCGGCTGGTTGTCTTTTACTATTATTATTATTTTAATTGTTTTTTTGTTTGTGTTTGTTTGTTGTTGTTGTTTTTCTCCTCCCCAAGCCCCCCTCTCTGTTCTATTGCAGGTTTCGTTGCTTTCTGCAATTGGTGTTTCCCACAGCTTTTCCCTGTTGTCCCCACCCTCCATCCCCCTTTCCCCCTTCTCTTACAGGTGTTGTCCTTTCTCTGTGCTGTCTGTTTGTGCCCCCCCATCCCCGTGTCTGCCCCCCTGTCCGGCCCGGTGACAAATCAATATATAATTAAATAAATAATAAAACAGAAAAAGGAGTATTTTAATACTCTCTTGTTAAAGTAAAATCTGTCTGGCACAATATGGTATCCAGGTCATTATACTCTATACCAGGCTGCTGGGCAGGACAGGTTTAAAAAAAAATAAAATAAAAAGCCGCTTTTTTAAGTGAAGGTTCATCATTTGTTCACCTGATGCTTTTAAAGGCATCATGTAGTCTTTGTTGCAGCATTGAATTACAATTACACTTACACAGAGTTAACTGATATTTTGCTAGGCTAGTTAGCTACAGTAATGTTAACATTAATCAACAAGAGTTAGCAGCTCTTTGAACCCTGGTCAATGAGAGAAGCTAGCTGTGGTACCAGTGCCAAATCTGATAAAAAAAAATGGACAGGACACAATAATTGTTTTTCATCTGCATGTGTGTTGACTCAGCAGGGATGATATTTCATGAGATATTTACAGGAGAAACATATCTGAAAGCAACACAGAATGCAACTAATAACATTAGAAGCTTTTTTCCATTTAGGTGTGCCAACAGCAGTGAGCCAGCATGAACAATACCAGAGCCCCGTATGCATGGAATAGAGACATTACTAATGTTGGTTTGAAGAGTTAAAATGTCAGTGAGAACTGGGCCATTTTTTTCTCTTAGGTCAGCAATGACACAAAGGAGGGTGAAGAAAGCTGAATTACTGGGTGTGAATGCTGCAAGCAGTAATTCTATGTTATTGCTAACCTTTATTTTAATTCTTCTTGTCCAGGAGACCCAGCTCAGAAAACATACTTATCATCGCTTTATCACTTTGTTACTTCATGTGTTTCCACATTTTTATGAGGATTGCTTATAAACATGTTTGTGAGCTGATGACATATTTCAGAGGTCCACTACCACTACTAGCAAAACCCGTCCCTCACCCCAAATTACATTATTTGAATTTCATGCAAAGCACAACATGGTAATTTGTTTTATTAACAACACTTTTTCACGTTCATCAAATGTGCACCCTCAGTTTGTGTAAAAATGGGTTACCACTTCAATACTTTCATACATATACTCATCACACATTTAATAAGATTGTAAGAAAAAGAAAAAATATAATTAACAGAAAAAAACTGCAATTATTGTTATCTTTTACTCATATAGCAGTGAGTAGTCCGTGGTAAATAAATGAAATAAAGCCAGTGTCGGCATAAGATAAGGATTAAAACATTCTTGTGTACCAGAGAGTAATTAAACAGAAACATTACAAACAAGACTTATTATTAAGTCTGTAGTTCATTAATGGTGAAAAGAATAAACTTCTTTTTCTGCAAGAATGTTCCAGACTTTATGGCTCCTAACTGCAGACAAGGATTTCAAATGCACAAGACAACTGCAACGGAAATAGAACGAAACTTTCAGACAGCGGTGCTAATTAGAATGAGTTTTTACATTGTTAGAGACAGAAATAATGATTGTGCTTGGGCGGATAGAGCAGAAACTCTGATAAGGTTATTTTACAACATAATCAAACAGAAGGAAGACTAAATAATGTTCTACAGCCACTGACACTTGCAGTGATTTCTTTTTATTGTTATTATTTGAATAGAACAATATTTCAGTATGACTTTCATGGAAGACAATAATCTTATCATCCATCTCTTCCGGTGAGAAACGCCAGTTAAACACAAACCACGTCTCTAAACTTTTGATGACTTTAAACACAAAACCATCCTCTCAGCCACAAAGCAGTAATAAGTGGAACCATCCCAGAAATGTATTCATAAAAAATGTGGAGGGAAACAGTGTCATAAAGTTTCTGCTGAGACTGTTTCGTTTTTTTCTTCAGCATTATCAGCCAATTAGTTCCTTCCATTTATCACATACTGGGTTAAGCAGACAATCTTGCATGTAAACACACATACACACACGCACACACACACACACACACACACTCTAATGAGAAGCGGGCCTGCAGTGGTGTCAGCATGGAGGCACACACACACACGCACACACACACACACACACACACACCTCAGTTCCAATAGGATTAGCATATCATTTCACAGAATAAAGAAGAGCTTCTGAACAGGAACAGACAGTGAAGTAGGAAGCAGCAGGTTTCTGGAGATTAGACACATATTCATGAATACTTGAGGATTGACATCTCCTTACAGAGCAGATAATTTATCTGCAATTAAAACCGATGTTACTGTCAGTTAAGAGGTGTGGTTGTGACTAAAATGTTTGTTGTTTCAAAAGATCTACATTAACTGAGAATGATAGAACAATGGTGTGGGGGTTCACAAACTTTAGAGATGAAGTTTGCTGATTGGGGTTACACCAGGTGATGTCTACAGGCAAGAACAAGCTTATGTGGTTTAGTTATAGACAGAGAAGGGGTGTGGGTAACTGTAGCTCATAGAGGCTCATAGGGGAGCTTCTCCAAAATCCCAGCTAGCCATTATGTGTGTCTGCTGTGATGGTTTGTTGAGCAGAGAAGGATATCCAGGAGCAGCGAGGTTGGACCAGCACCCAACTATGAATTAATAACAGCGCCAACAGCAAACAGACTATTCTTTTTATATCCAGACAGGAGTTTCAAAAGAGTTTCTTTTCTATCTCTGGTAACTTCTTCATTTCATCTACATTGCAGCTTGAAAAAGCCAAAATTGCTCCCTGGTGTTAATGTGATGTGCAGTATGTTTTTGTGCTTGCCCAAGTCTGCTGATTTGCGTGACCGGATATTTCAAGTTGTCAGAACTGATTTTAGGGAGTTTTAAGGCAAGTTTTGTTTTAATCACACCACTGACCTCAAGCAGTCCATAACTAGGATTAGCTTATTACCAAACAATTTTTGTTTTGGTGATTTTTAAAACACACTTCTTCTACTGTAGTTCAACATTTTTTTTTGTCACAAGTAAAATGAGAAGATTGATACCACTCTCATGTCTGTGTGGTAAATATGAAGCTAGCTTAGCATAAAGATTGGCTATGTAAAGCAGAAACAAACAAAAACAAACACAACAGAAATCTAAAAACTACAATTTGTGGTTTTACGAAACATTATTGCTGTAATTTCTTGGCAAACATTGTAGTCCAACTTTCTTTTGTAACCTATCTGCTTCACTATGTAACGCGTCATAATGCATGCCCTCAAAAACACTGGTGGAGAAACACACAGCGACAAGACCCTGCTGCCTCCCCTCCCCTGACCCTCACCCTCCCTCCCAAAGGTTAGCTACCCTCCAGGCAGTCAATAGACGTAAAGTTGTTACTGTGATGTGGAGACAGTGCACAGTTAAAACTTTATGTATGAAAGATACCACTCCAAAACTCTTGCTCCAGTCTAGGTTGCAGAGCTAGTTCGGGAACATGTACAGCTGAACTGAAGCTATAGTTACCAGCTTGTCAGGACCCGACCTACTCTGCTTCTGATTGGCTAGTAGTCCTTTATAGCTACTACATATGTGCAACACTCAGTAAAGATCAAATAGAAGTGAGATGCTTCACTCGGTAGCTAATTTGGAGTGTTCAACACACAGGGTGAAAAGAGGGGCTGCAGCAATGTGCCTGTATGACAAAAATATGGTGTTTTTGGAAAATGAAACCATGTAAACCTGTTCTGGTACAACTCCTAAATACAATTATTAACCTGAAAATGAGCATAATATGACCACTTCAATAAAACATGAAATAGGGTACTAGTCGTTCTGGAACATTCTTTTGGTGTTGCCCACAGGGCACTGTTCTGGCTCTCCATTGGCTACAGCAGGGACTGCAGAGTATTGTCGACATTGTGTCAACAGTGGGAGTTGTTATAGCCACAAAGTAACACGGCATGCTGTTTTCCCCTTTTTGTTTTCTAAGAGTAGATTGTGGCAGTTACAGTGTCAGAGACAGGGGAAGTGTAGCTGCAGGCAGCCACAGAGGACCGCTCTGAATGTTCTCATCTGGTCACCCTATACAGCATGTATAGACCAATGTAAACCAGAATTTGCTTTTATTTCTGTTTAGTACATACTAAACAAATTAGAATAAAAACTTATTAATTGTTGAGCTTTAGAGGTGCTGGTAGGTTTTTTACCTTTGGACAGAGCCTGGCCAGCTGCTTCCCCTATCTCCAGTCTTTGTGCTAAGCTAAGCTAAGCTAAGCTGGCTCCACCTCATACTTAGTGTATGGACATAGGAGGGCTATTGATTGTCTCATCCAACTCTTGGCAAGAAAGCGCATAAGTGTATTTCCCCAAATGTTAAACCATTCTTTAAGCCTGACACAGACGAAAATGTGAAATAAACACCATGTCTGATTATCCACAATGAACCTTTATCGTAGGGATAATAATTTCTGAGCAACTTGACAAGAAATACTTCATGGGCATAGCACAACATTCTGGACCCTCTACATAGTCATTCTCTATGGGCCCCTCAACGCATCCACAGCTGTTAATTCTAGTATCTTCGTAGGCCCTTCTCAAATGAGGGCCCGGTATACTCACCTTTTGTCCCCTAGTCTTTCGTCACCACTGTTTGGAACTTGAACGCCATCCGACCACACACGTCAATCATCACACCCTTTTGATCACTGCAAAATGACAACACTCTGTTCACAGTGTGAAAATAATGGAGAAATCAGTATATTCTTCACAGCAGAATTGAGCCAGCTTGACATGATTTGCATTTCTGCTGAAGTGCTGACTGAAGATTCATCTCCTGAGAATGCAGCAATTTGTCTGCATCTGTAATTAGTTAAGAGACGCACAAGGATGAGCAAACCTGATAGGAAATCTGGTTTTATTACTTGTAACAGAAATCAGATAAATAAGCAGGAATCAAGGTGAGGAATGTGGCTGTAACAGATGGTGAGAGGTAATATAAAGCCCTGCTCATGCAAATAAGCATCTAACCTGGCCAAAGTATGGTTGAGTGCATATCATAAACAAAATAATTATCCAAAAATATTCAAAATAAAATTTTGTTTTCCAGATTTCCCTTTTTCTGAAATATAATGACAAAAAACAGTAAAAATAGAAATATTTGTAATACTAGTTTTCTGAAAGATGTCGCCAAAAATTCTAAACATTCCAGGAAATACTGGTTGTGAATATGTTTTTAGTTAGTAGTTGTTATTTTCAAAGAGCCCTGAAGTGAGACTGAGATCTAACAGCCACTCTGATTCCAGTGGTGTTGTCTGTTAGTGTTGATGTGAGCAGCAGGCATTTCTGCCTCGATGGTGTTACAGCAGAGGGCTTTTTCCCAGCAGTGGCTGACTGTGTGGATGTTTTCGACCTTGTGTACTCTTTAAAAGCGACATTTACAGGACAAACACTCGCGTCTGGACGAGCCGAACTGGATCATCTTTCACATGTCTGAAATCCTGACAACATTTGAGTGAAGGGACTTGAACACATAAAGGCTTTGTTTTGCTGTTCATAGCTTTTATTTCATTTTCAGCAGTTAGAGATGATCATTTTAACATGATGGAAAACAAATGTACAGTGAACCAGTTCTACATTTTAGGGAATTATTTGCAGTGGTGGAATGTAATTAAATACATTTACTCTATACTTATGTAAACATTTCAGGTAATTGTGTTTAAGAAATTTTATTTTATGTAACTGTATTACTACTCCACTACATCTCAGAGGCGAATAGTACTAGTTATTTTTTCATCCCTTTCCAGTGGCAGTGAAAACCATATATCTACAAATTTGGTGATTCAGAATTTGACTTTTTCTGATAAACTTAAGGATTAAAGCTCACAGAACTTTTAGTTGTCGAGCATTTTCACAATGTAGTACCTTAATTACTTTTGCTTAAGTAAAATATCTGAATACTTCATCTACCACTGCTTACTTGCTTTCTTGCCAAGAGTTAGATGAAAAGATCGATATAACTCATGTCTATACGGTAAAATATGTAGCCAGCAGCCAGTTAGCTTAGCATTACACAAAGACAGGAAACATGGGTAAATAGCTAGCTTGCCTCTGTTCAAAAAAAGATCCTCCTACTAGTACCTCTAAGTCACTCACCAATTAACACGTTATATCTTGTTTGTCTAAAGGGGCTATATGTAGTTTTTTTGAATGAAATGAATCATTTTTTATTGCCTGTGTGTGAAGGGGTTGTAACCTTACTTGCGGGGGTTTTCTATTCATATGATGGCCAGTATGCAATATCCGATTTTCTGGGAAATTCGTTGGCTGTGACATGCGTGCTCCCGAGCCTCTTGCCTGCTGAATCTGTCCCATATATGCATCAACAACACTGCAGCTAACAAGATGGAGTCCTCTAAAACCAAAAAACTACCAGCTGCCAGCACAACACAGATTTCACGCAAACGCCACGTAAGGATAAAAAGCAATAACAAAGATTTACAAGAATCAAATCGACATCAGGTGAAAACACAGTCATCATCAGAAAGGCTTGAGTCACGGAGAGAACTCGGCTTTGTTTTGAAACCGACAAAATTGTTGCCATACATCCTGTTGGGCAGGTAAACTTATATTACTGCAAAGCATGTGAAATATATTGTGATGTGCTTTATTTGCCTCAAGTTAGATAACGTTAGCTTGCCGTTAGCTAAGGCTGAGCAGTCGCTAACGTTATCTGGTGCTAAATACTACAGTTTCTTGCTTTCCACATTACTTCACCGGCTAACGCAACCCATATTACTATCCTTTGTATCGGTATTATATCAAAGTGTTGATTTTAGCCTGTAAGAAATTATGTAACAGTACAAAGCAAATGTAGAGCGATTTGTTTTTACTAGCCTATAGTTATGCAAGGCAGGGACAGCCAGCTAATGTTAGCACGCATCCACCGCTGTTTGGTTCGTAACGTTCAATTTAGATTTCTGGTCGTTTTACCGATACTCAGGTACAGAGAGACTTCGGCAGTCTCAGTTGCTGTAACTTACGTGAAGCACATAATATACAATAATGCAATATAACTGCACAAGTCAACAACGGAAGACCCATTCGCTACAGTCACGGTACTTACTGCGGTCTAACTGTTATAAAGTGTGGCAACAGTGTAGCAAACCTAAATTTAGTTATGCAATTTAATAAATTTATGAGAATTGATACCCAGTTATGAATTTTATTATTCATAAAATCAAACCAGAGTCCTCGTTTAAGGGCACCACCAGAGTTGTTATAATCATAGAGTCTCCGGACCTCTAGGTAGTTTTAATAATTATACAATTATTACTAGTGATCAGTTAGTTAATAATCGCTTAATTATCTTAAATCAGTCAGTCAGTCTCATATCTAAAGGGTCAAT
>NC_060155.1:15469632-15471028 GCF_021292245.1 Micropterus dolomieu | reverse complement strand
CTCACCAATTAACACGTTATATCTTGTTTGTCTAAAGGGGCTATATGTAGTTTTTTTGAATGAAATGAATCATTTTTTATTGCCTGTGTGTGAAGGGGTTGTAACCTTACTTGCGGGGGTTTTCTATTCATATGATGGCCAGTATGCAATATCCGATTTTCTGGGAAATTCGTTGGCTGTGACATGCGTGCTCCCGAGCCTCTTGCCTGCTGAATCTGTCCCATATATGCATCAACAACACTGCAGCTAACAAGATGGAGTCCTCTAAAACCAAAAAACTACCAGCTGCCAGCACAACACAGATTTCACGCAAACGCCACGTAAGGATAAAAAGCAATAACAAAGATTTACAAGAATCAAATCGACATCAGGTGAAAACACAGTCATCATCAGAAAGGCTTGAGTCACGGAGAGAACTCGGCTTTGTTTTGAAACCGACAAAATTGTTGCCATACATCCTGTTGGGCAGGTAAACTTATATTACTGCAAAGCATGTGAAATATATTGTGATGTGCTTTATTTGCCTCAAGTTAGATAACGTTAGCTTGCCGTTAGCTAAGGCTGAGCAGTCGCTAACGTTATCTGGTGCTAAATACTACAGTTTCTTGCTTTCCACATTACTTCACCGGCTAACGCAACCCATATTACTATCCTTTGTATCGGTATTATATCAAAGTGTTGATTTTAGCCTGTAAGAAATTATGTAACAGTACAAAGCAAATGTAGAGCGATTTGTTTTTACTAGCCTATAGTTATGCAAGGCAGGGACAGCCAGCTAATGTTAGCACGCATCCACCGCTGTTTGGTTCGTAACGTTCAATTTAGATTTCTGGTCGTTTTACCGATACTCAGGTACAGAGAGACTTCGGCAGTCTCAGTTGCTGTAACTTACGTGAAGCACATAATATACAATAATGCAATATAACTGCACAAGTCAACAACGGAAGACCCATTCGCTACAGTCACGGTACTTACTGCGGTCTAACTGTTATAAAGTGTGGCAACAGTGTAGCAAACCTAAATTTAGTTATGCAATTTAATAAATTTATGAGAATTGATACCCAGTTATGAATTTTATTATTCATAAAATCAAACCAGAGTCCTCGTTTAAGGGCACCACCAGAGTTGTTATAATCATAGAGTCTCCGGACCTCTAGGTAGTTTTAATAATTATACAATTATTACTAGTGATCAGTTAGTTAATAATCGCTTAATTATCTTAAATCAGTCAGTCAGTCTCATATCTAAAGGGTCAATTCTCTCGGCAGGGACGTAGAAATAGGCAACACACACAGCTTTTCATTATATTACAGTGAATTTATTCTCTAACTAATGTGATAAGAAGATGGTTGGATACAGGGAACATAAACATTTGCTGAACAATGAGCCTGGAGGT